>NC_081407.1:492515212-492815212 GCF_030272615.1 Cryptomeria japonica | reverse complement strand
TTGCTTTTTGCTTTTTCCTATTTTTTAGGAAGTTTCGTTTTTGGCATTTTGAGCACGATCCTCGAAATGGCTATTTTTTTAGAAAGTTTATCCTAGTTTTTAGCGATGCTTGCTTTTTCTATTTTTGGAAAAGGGATCTAGGGTTTGCATTGTCGACTCTGAATTACACTGGAAATGATCAACAAATTCCTTCAAAATTCAAGTTTTGACTGAAAAGGCCAAATTACTAAATTTTAGGGATCATGAGGAATTCAAGGGATGATTGAAGTATGGTTTTCGAATTTCAAGGCAATTCGAGGAGTATTGTTCAAGTTATGAAGATTCAAAGTTTTTGATCTCATGGTACGTGGATTTCTTGAAGTCCGCCCTCCTTGGTTCTTGAAATTCATGAAGTCTGCCTTGGAGGTGATAGCAATAGGTCATGAAGTTGAGAAAGTCCGCCCTTGTCTAAGTAAAAGGTGCCTAAGATGATCCAACTCTGCCCTCACCATGGTGCAAGGAAGTGATAAAGTCCGCCCAAGGGTATGAAGGTAGCATGAGAAAGGTTCCTAAACATCATGAAGTCCTCCTTAGGGTATGAAGCAATGGTGCATGGATCAAGCAAAGTCCGCTCAAGAAGATATCATTTGGTACCCAAGTATCTCAAACTCCGCCCAAGAAGTGAGGGAAATAACAAGGTTGAAAGGCTCTCAAGTCTCCCCAAGTCCACCCTCCTTCAAATCAAGGTGCATGACTTCAATGAAGTTCGTCGTAGAGAGACAACAAGTGGTGCACATTCTTCACCAAGTCCACCCTGAATCATGTGTCAAGGTTCCTAACAGCTAGTAAGTCCACCCTATGCTACAGATGAAAGGTTCCTAAGCGAATTGAACGCCGCCCAAGGTAATAAGTGAAGTGCAAAGATCAATCCAAGTCCGCCTTGAGATAAGGAAAATATGGCTAAGTGTATGAAGTGGTGCCAAGAATCAGATCAAGTCTACTCAAGAAGTAAAACATGTGGTGCCTAAGTGTGGAGAAGTCTGCCCTTGATTCAGTGAATGGTGCACAACCTTGGTGAAGTCTGCCCACATATGGAAAAGATTGAGAAAATCCGCCTTGCTGTCAAGAGAATCTGCCTAAGTTCGAACTAAGGGAAAGAAAAAAAAGTTTTTAGAAAGTTTCAAATTTCGAGGAAGGAACATGAGGATAGAGTTCGATTCATGAACTCAAACTGAAAATAGCAACTTTCTCAAGGAACTAAACTCAAACTAGAAACAAAATCAGAACTTTCCCAAGTGACTGAGCTCAACTGAAATGAAAAGAGAAACTTTCTGAAGAGACTACACTCAACAAAGAAACAAGACATGTCTAGGTTCGATGAATGGAAGAAAAATAGAAACAAATCTAGTTTGATTTGGGAAGGATGAATCGTGTTTATAAATGCAGAATTTGAACTCTTTGTGAGTTTGTACTTAATGAATTGTTCATTCATTTCATTGATTGTGAAAGTTCAAACTTGGGAGAGCAAGACACGAGGAGGAGAAGATTAAGAATTTTTTTACAGATTTCTAGAGGATCTCGAAGGTTTTCAAGAGCATTTCAAAGGCATTTCAAGTGCAGATTCAAAATTTTCTGAGACAAGCAGCACTTTCTTACTTCTCTCTTGCCTAAATTTTGAAGGTGACAGGGGTATTCAAGGAAGATTTATTGAGTTTTCAATCTGGTTTTCAAATTTTGGATGGAGTTTTCAGGGACTTTGTCTGATTTTCACATATTTTCCAGAATTTGAATCTGATTTCAACTTTAATTCACAAATTTTGGGGACTGAGTTTTCCATTTTCAGGTTTCTTGAGGACCAATTTCAATTCCAAATTCTCAAATCAGATCAAGTTCCCTGAGTATTTCCAAATTCTAAGTACTTACAACTTGTCAAAAACTCTAAGTTTTGAAGAATTGGAAAACCAGAACACAATCTGCCATCAAACCTTCAAAATTTACACTCAAAGTAAGAATTCTAACTTAATTTCTTTTTGGTTTTGCAGATCATAGACGACAGCCGAGGCAAGATCATCATAGAAAACACAAATGGAGTTTCAAGCCAAATTCAGAATTGAAGACAAGTCCACGAGCAAGGTTCGTCCAAGCATAGAGATGGCCAAAATTTGGCTGTATGAGAAATAAATACTTCACAAAGGGATTCTTCTCCAAATTCAAGGCACTTGAATCTCAAAGCATCAAGAAAGAAAAGCTCTCAGACTTGGTGAAAATATAGAAAAGAATTTCAGACTTCTTGGGGAATTTCATCTACAAATCTCAGACCTATGGAAGCAATCAAGGCAACTTCTTGAAGGATTTCATCTCCTAAAAAATTAAAGACAAGCTCCCAATCAAAATCAGACGGTGACAAGAAGAAACAAATTTCTATACTTAGACAATTTCTTGACACAAATTGGAGAATTCAGAGAAGACATCCAACACGCTGAGGTGGCGCCTCATCATCTTCCAACCAATCAGATGATTCCAAGTCGACGTGTCCAGATTCAATGAACTTGACTTATCCAAAAGGAAACTGGACACCCACTTCAGTGAAATTAGCAGTTGTGCCACTTGTCATCTTTTCTCTTGTCATAACTATTAGAGTTTTGGGAAACCCTAATTAGGGTTTTGGTCTTTCAATCTGGGCCCTTGATCCCTGTTCGATCTCGACCATTCAAAATTTTTGGACTCCTATATAAGGGTTCCTCCTCTCATTTGGAGAGTGAGGTTTTTGAAATATTGTTGCAAGAAGGTAATTTTCATATAATGCATTACTTGTGTGCTTTTTCCTAAGGCCTTGTAATCTCTTTTATCTGAATGATTAGCAAGGTTTTCAATTTCCTCAACACAATAGGTTAGAATTTGTAATGTCCCCTTTTCTAGGTGACATGAGATGAGCAGGGGTTGACCTACCATTCGAGTTCCCGTAGGTCAATGACATGGTTAGGGGACTCATTCTGAGGGTCATGGAGCTTTGCAATGGCTCTGTGAGCCGTTTTGGACCTTCAGACAACAATTCCTACATTTTAGGGAGGTCTCCTAATTTTTAGGGAGAACTGGTAGTTGACTGAATGACCACCTGGGGGACCAAGGAGTAGAGCAGGATCCTTTTGAGTAGTTACAAGTGTTTGGAGAGAGGTTCCTACTTTTTAGGGCGATTCCCTACTTTTTAGGAGGTTGTGGCAGTTTCCATATTTGAGGTTCCACGGGACCATACCATGGTTTCAGTTTCAGGAAGATTGGGTGTGTTTCTTAGTTTCTAGGAGCATCCCTAGATTTTAGAGATGGGACTGCCAGTTGGCCCATCTTGTCCGGCATAAGTCACAAACAGGTGACAAAGTCAGATTCATGTTTTTGGTTGGTTATTTTGGGCTATTATTGGATCTATGGAAATATTTTAATATATTTAAATATTTCCTAAGTTAGCGATTAAATAAATTAAAATAAGGCTATGCATATAGCCATTTCGGAGTAATAAGGGGTTTTTGGCTTCATCTGGTTTGATATGCCTATGTGTTATAGCTCGTTGGAAAGGTCTTGAACTTTGCTACATGATTCTCACCTTCTGGAGTCTTTTTGGATGCTTGAAGCTATTTATTCGCAATAAAGTGATATTTTTCTATAGTTTGACGCCATAATTGGGAAAGTGTCACTTTAATTATAAAGCGCAAACTTTATTATTCTTTAGGGTTCGACTTGCAAAGGGAAAGGAGTTACAAGGAGATGAAAATCTAATTGATAGCATCTTTGATCATTTTTGAAACTTGCGAATTTGGGAATTGCTTTGGAAGAGTGATTTTGGTCTGGGACGTAAACCCCTGGTCTGAACTTGTTGGGACGTAGCCCTCAGCAGGAGTTGACAGTGGATTTATTCAGGATTGCACAGAGATTGTCAGAGGTAGAAGACACATCTTCTTGGCCTAAAGATTCAGTGTGCATATTGGGGGTTTCAACAGGGCGGCTGGTCTATTTCAGCTGCCACGTGATTTGCAGCAGCTTCCACGCCTCCTTTGCAACCACGCCTTGTTTGTATGTTGGCTTGAAGGGTGGTATTCAGCCTATTTGGTCTTCCTTGTTCGTTGCCAGTAATATTCCTCCATTTGGCATCAATCCAGATTGAGAACAACTCCAAATAAATGTATGGATTCTTGCTGAATACAAAACTAGGTTATTTGCCTGGTATGATTTGCAGTATTTTCAGATTGCTTAAGTGTTCTTACATATGAACATTGTTTACTGTTTTATTTCACAGTTGTTGCTATTTATCAATTACTTTACTTATAACATCAAAACCCAAAAAGAAACAATCCCTTTCTGCAACTTCTGTCTATTCTATAAGATCACCTGAAAATTACAAAAATATAGTATGTTTAATTAAGAATTTACAGCAGCAACAGCAAAAGGATCCATTTGGGATCTTTCAGAATTTATTTCATTTATGTTAGATGAATGAAAGATTTGATAAGTATTGATTCGTGCTATATCTCCGCTCATACTTTTGATGAACAAATGATTTTTTTTCATTGTGTAAAGTTAGTCTGAGCTTTCCTTTGTGTATGTTTAACTTCCGATCATAAGCACTTCCCTTGAAGATTGCATCCACTTTGTGTATTTGTCCTAACTCCTAAGTGAGGCGAAGAAAAGTGTGGTTATTAAGATCACCTCGTCAATACCGTCTCTTGAATTCCTAGGAATAGATTAGAATTTCTAAACCCTTGTCTCCTTTTCAGTTTTTCCATGATCCAAGTCCCGAATGATAGAGCTTCACTGTCTAAACCTTCATCGTGAATTGAACAATTCAAGCGTAAGTCCCTTTGTGTATTACCAGCATATCACAACGCTCATTGAGCTTATCCACACATCAAGACTTGACAAAAGAAACCTTGGAATTGCCATATGATCTTCTAGCAATCTTAGCATATGCGGTGATTTTGTTCAAGAGAGGATAAATTATCTTTGGGTAATTTATTCTAATGTTCGGTATATGATAAAACATACACCAACAGGTACCTCATGGAGTTGGGAGAAGCATCACAAGGCGAGAATGGCATGTTCTAATGTTTGGTATTTTAATAGCATACCATTCCATGTTAGGAGTCCATATTAGGGTTTTGTCAATGCATTGACTATGGAAAATGGTTCAGGGAATTCAGTCCATATGATTGAAATGGCTTTGCTAGACAAAGTTGTGAAAAACATTGAGGTCATAGTAGAAGATCAAGAGAGGATTGGTGAAAAAAGGGCTGTACTATTTTGTTTGATTGGTGGATAGATGGCAAGAATCATACATTAATCAAATTCATGTAGTTTCAGGTGGGTAATTGGTATTTTTGAAGTCAATTGATGCCTCTTGCAAAGTTGAAAATGTTGAGAGACTATGCAATATGTTGGACAAGGTTGTCATGAAGGAAGTGGTCATAGAAGTTGGTGTCCAAAACGTTGTTCAAATTATAACCGACAATGCACAATATATGTAGGAGGAAGGAGACTTATTGAGGAAAGGCACTCAGCCATTTTAATGAGCCCTTGTGCTGCTCATTGCATTCATCTTCTGCTTGTGAATTTAGGCAAAGTTGGATGGCTGAAAATTTTGGTGGAAGAGATCATAAATATCATTAAATATATTTACAACCAGCATTGTGTGCTAATAATCTAATGCAAGAGCACATCAAGGGAAAGAGCTTGTGTAATAAGGTGCCACATGATTTGCCATTGACTTCACTTTGCAAAACATTTTAGGTTCATTAATCTCTCTAATGCAAATTTTGTAAGCAATAGGTGGGTAGAGTCCCCAATCTCAAAAAGGGTCGAAGGGCAAAGGGTTGTGAAAACTGTTTTTGATCAAATGTTTTCCAAGAGCATGGATGAGATTCTCGTGATAAGTTTAAAGTTAATGTTGAGAAACCTACAAAGAAATCAACTTTGTTTCTAGTTTCTCTACTTTTTGTTTGTTGTTATAATTTTTATTTAAAAAATCCATTCCATTTTATTTTAAGTGACATAACCTTTAATCAAAGTTCTATATAGGGTTGATGGGGGAAAAACCAAATGAGTTATTTGTATGAAGTCATAGACAAGGCCAAGGGGGCTAACTGACATTATTATAATTCTAACAAAATAAAATATGAACCTATCTTGTGCATAATATATTGGAGGTGGAACAAGCAATTTCACTAACATATACATATAGTGGCCTATTACTTGATGTAATGTACCCTTTTTGCCTCTAGTTAGTTGTGCTTTTTGTTAGCCTATTCTCGGGTTCCCGAAGGCTATTTGGAATTGGTTAGGGGGAACTTAGATAACTATGGAGAGCTGGAGCTTTTTGTTTTAGTGGGTTTTGAACTTTTGATAGTATTTCTATTTTTGGCATATGCTATTTTTAGTAATTGCCGTTTTGGGCACTTGGCCTCAATTTTAGTTCCCTCTTCACTTTTGTGTGAAGTGTTTTCAACTAGCTTGCCGGTTCGGGTTCGAAGAACCGGTATGCCGGTACGGCAAAATTTTGAAAAGGGGTTTGGGTTCGTTAGTACAAAAACATGTAAATTATATATATATATATATTAATATTTGTGCAGCCTGTAAGCATGAATTAAGATTAGCATGTCACATAGCATCATATAAACAACAAAACAAACATAAAATTGTAATCATAGCATCATGATCTTACCATAATAGCATCATATACATCAAGTTTAATTTCAAAATGACAAAATATTCAAGTATCATTGTTTCAACTTTCAACAATATAAAGTTTAATCATCAAATGGATCAGCTAATTCATCCTCCTCCTCCTCCTCCTCCTCCTCATTCTCCTCATCATTGACATTAGATGAGCCAACGCCACTTGCACTTGCACTATAAGTTTGCTCGCCCTCCAAGTCATCAAGTGTCAATGCAAGAAGCTGAGAAGCGGGAGCATCCAATTCAGTATGCTCGGGCTCTATATCCCACATCTTCGTTTCCCCTTGTGTGTAGTCACGTTGTTTGTGTGAAAGAAGACGTAGGTTGGAATGCACATATACTAAATTCTCCGCTCTTTTTGATAGCAACCTATTGCGCTTTACTGAGTGGATGAAAGAGTATGTGCTCCAATTTCTTTTTGAAGCAGATGAACTAGCAACCTATGAAGACAAAGTAAACAATTAAAGTTATACATTAATAAAATTACTAGCAACCTATGAAGACAAAGTAAACTATAAATAAACTTGTGACAATTTTAATTAATTAAACTTACTTGTGATAAAACTTTTACAGCGAGGGGTTGCAGGTGTTGAAAGCACGCACCATGGAAGTACCACCAGCTATGAGCATCCTTCTTGGATCTATGACGAAGTGCCTCAACACTTGGACCATTCCCATTTGCGAATTCTATGAACTCATTTGTAACAATATCTCTCAAATCATCATCAAGATATAATCAAAGAAATGCTGCCTTGTACCCATCAGATACTTCTAGATCTCTCCATGGTGGAATTCTTCCTGGTTTATCAAGAAACTGATTGCTATAGTACTTTGGTGTCAATGCATAGGCAAGAAGATATTTGCTTTCACTTCTTTGAAGAATTGCTCCTTGGGGTCATTCTTTTTTGCATTTATAGTGAACTTTATTTTTTCAAGCATTGAGTCAATGCCATCATAAATCTCACCAATGCAAGGCCTACCCATGTCGATATAGCGAATCATACTCATAATGGGCTTAGTGATACTTAGGAGATATGTAACAAGATCCCACCATTTCTCATTCAATATTCTCTCCCTAATTTTTTCTGCCCTCTCACTGCTACTCTACTTCCATATAGTCCAATTGTTGCTGATCACCATATTGCATAGTGCCACTCTAACTTTCACAAGTCGTCTTAAGACAATTGTGTTTGATGCAAAATGGGTCTCAACAACCTATAACACAAATTAATGCCAAAATGATTAAAAAATAAAGCCAAACTTTAAAGAAGAATACACAATATAGCTTACACAATGATATTATGAACATTGAAATTAAAAAAATCAGAAAATGTAAAATTAAATTACTATTTCACTTACCTTAAATAGCTCCAAATTCAAAAAGGATCTAAAAATCCCTCGAGACATGTGGTGGTTTGTGATGAACATCTGGATGTCCTCAGCCTCTGCATACACATCTCTGATCCATTTTATTTTAGTCCCAATCCTTTGTAGCATAAGATTGAGTGAATGGACCGCACAAGGTGTCCAAAAGATGTGATCATAGCATTCCTCAACCAACAAACCAGCAGCTCTACAATTTCTTGCATTGTCCATTATGACTTGGACAACATTGCGGGGTCCCACTGACTCAATGGCGAAGATGAGAATTTCTGCAATAAATTGGCCATCTTTTACTTGGTCCTCACAATCCACAGCTTTCAAAAACATTGCCCCTTTAGGGGACACCGCTATGACATTGATCAAGGGACGATTTTTAGCATCTTTCCACCCATTTGAAACAATTGTTACACCTGTCTCTGCCCATGAATCCCTTATGGGTTTCAATGCATCTTCAACCCTCTTCACCTCTTTGTCCAATAATGTTCCACGTACTTTCTCATAACCTGGGCCCTTATACCCTCTTGGAGCTTCATTAACACATTTTATCATTTGCTTCAAATATGGGGAGCAAACTACATTGAAAGCCAACCCATTTGCACAAATGCACCTTTCTATATCTTGGTCAGCAATGTCTCTACTCTCATTTTGAAATGCAGTTTCTAAAGGCCCCTTTGTTCTTTTGCGCGTCATGGGTGGTTCATTTTCAGGTTCATTTGTGGAAAAGAAGGGGTGGTCTTGTACTACAACATCGGGATGAGATGGGGCTTGCATTCCCCTTGTTTTCTTTGCTGTGGTTTGAGTCAATCTACGAGCTTCTCTCTCTTCTGCCTCCTCATGCTCCTCAAAATATTTCATCACTGCCTCATCTGGTATAGGTTTACCATCTTTTCTAGGGCATTTTTTGATGCCTCTTCCTTTTATTCCACACAAATGGCCTTCTACCCGATAATATGAACTATTACGTTCAATACCACATTCTTGGCATCTCCAACGGAATCCCCCACCTCCTGGAAGTGGGTTTAAAATGTCAACATACTTCCATAAGGGAGAATTCAGATCATTTCTTTGTTTTGTAATTGTTTGTTCATTGCCAACGGAGGAAGAGGTAGATGCCATTCTAGTTCCTATGGAAAGAAATAACATAAACATATTCAAAAACAAAAACAAAATAATGAAAAACAATTAATGTTTCATGTTTGAAAATTTGTGAAACAAAAATAGTTGGAAAAAAATGTTAAAAAATCTACCTCTTGTAGGCAATGGGAGCTTGCAAATGTATGGAAATGATGCTGCAGCACTTGTTGAAGCTTCAAAAATCAGTCTTCAACTCCTATTTGATCTTGGAAGCCAAACTTTGTTCACCCTTTCTTCAACCTGCAGTCAAAAAACTTTTGTTTGCAACACAAATGAGGAGAAATGAGACAAGATTATGTTTTAGAAGTCACTTTTAGGGTATAAAATTGACTTTTTACATGGCGGATTTCAAAAAAGAAAAAAAATTTTGCATAAAAAAGTGTGTTTTGGGCCGCCTAGCCGTTCAGGTTCAACCTGGTTCGATCGTGGTCCACCCGGGTTTGGACCAGGTCGAACCCCCTCTGGGAAATTCGAACCTTGGTCGAACCAAGGCCGGACCAGACCCGAACCAGGAACCCGGAGCGAACCGGACCCGACCAGGGGTGTCTAGGGGCGAACCCGGTAAGCTAGGTTTTCAATTTTTGTGTTGTGGCAAGGTTTCTAAGGTGACGAAATTAATGTTTATATCATAGTTGAACTACTCGCCAAAAGAAAAAACTCGCTAAGGCTTGAAAAAAACTCGGAGAAAACTCAACAAACACTCGGCATACTATACTCGACTTCTTAAAACTTGCTTAAATTTAATTAGAAATGCATTTTTTTGCATAATTTAATGAGGAGATGCATCCAATGAGTTAATAAATGAGCACACAAAAGAAACAAGTTGAGTCTAGATATATTTAATTGATTTAAATGCAAATTGGGTACAAAATGGCATCCTCACGTGGAATGCTGATGGCTGGAAGAAAAATTAATATAGCAAATTGTTTTTGTAGAACTAAAAGTAAATACAACATCTCATATATTATTACAGATTATAAAGCAAATTACAATTCAATCATACCAAGTCCTTTTTTGGAGTGTTCAACTTTCACTCTGGATAGAGGCTTGGCCAGTATGTTTGTTGTCTGGTCTCTTGTACTAATATACTGCAATTGAATCACATTCTTATCCACCATATCTCTCACATAGTGATAAGGAATCTCTATGTGTTTGGATCTATCATGAAATATAGGGTTCATAGAGAGTTTTATACAACTCTGATTATCACAATGAATTATAGTAGGCTTCAGTGGCTCTCCGAATAATCCCACAAGTAGTTTCCGTAGCCATACAGCTTCTCGTGCAGCCATGGAAGCTGCAATATATTCGGCCTCTATAGAACTCTGAGCTATTGAAGACTGTTTCCTGCTAATCCAAGATATCATGGCTGAACCCAAGTTGAAGCAACACCTTGAGATGCTTTTCCTATTAGTCACACTTCCAGCCCAATTTGAATCAGTGAGCCCGTGAAGATCCAAACCAACACTCTCATACTTGAGTCCATAGTTAAGAGTGCCTTGAAGGTATCTCATGTATGTTTTACAACCATAAGATGAATCTCCTTAGGTTCACACATGAACTGACTCAAGGCATTTACTAGATAACAGATATCAGGTCTAGTATTGACCAGGTACATTAATGATCCAATCATCTGTCTGTAGAGAGTAGGATCTACCAATGGGGAATCTGCTGCTGCCTCCTTCAGTTTGTAAAGATTAGTTTCCATAGGAGAAGCCATGGGTCTGCAGTTCATCATACCAAATTTCTTCAATATGTCTAAGGTGTATTTTCCTTGATTAAGCATAATACTGTCAGAGTTTTGCCAAACTTCCAATCCAAGAAAGTAATGTAGAAGGCCTAAATCCTTTATATCAAACTCTTTTTCAAGGTCTTTCTTACATTGACCAATAAGGTAATCTTCTCCTGTAATCAAAAGATCATCAACATATAAGATCAATATCAACATATAACCTTTGACTTTCTTGAAGCAAAGATTCGGATCTGCATCATTCCTTGAGAATCCCAATCCCTAGAGATAGCTGTCAATTCTTTCATACCAGGCCCTAGGAGCCTGTTTTAGACCATATAGGGCTTTCTTTAATCTGCACACATGTGTCTCTGCATTGTGGATCTCAAATCCTTCTGGTTGTTCTAAGCAGACTTCCTCCTCAATTTTTACCATTCAAGAAAGTTTTCACATCCATCTGATGGACTTTCCAACCTTTGGCTGCTGCAATGGCCAGTACTGTTCTGACAGAGGTGTATCTAACAACTGGAGCAAATGTCTCATCATAGTCTATTCCTTCTTTCTGTGAGAACCCCCGAGCAACAAATCTGGCTTTGTGTTTCTCTATGCTACCATCTGTAGCATGTTTGATTTTGAATAGCCACTTGGATGAGACAACGGATTTCCCTTTTGGCCTAGCAACAATTTCCCACACATCATTGTTTAGGATGGATTTATATTCTTCAGACATGGCATCTTTCCAAACTTGATGTTTAAGAGCTTCTAGTACACTAGAGGGTTCTGATTTGGAGAGATCATTCATTAAGGCTACATAGCTAGTGAATCTTCGGGGCCTCTTACTTTCTCTAAAAGTCCCTGAAGGAGCTGCAAAGTCCCATGCATCTTCCATTGTTTTGTGAGCCCATAGAGGTGTTTTCTTAGGGATTTCTTGGGGAGGAATCTGTACTTCATTTTGTTCTGAACACTCCCTCTGAATCTCAGGAGTGGGATCCTCTTCTAGGTTTGAAGATGGAGCATAGATTTCTGACTCAATAGAGTATTTAGCCCTTTTGAAGGCTGTCTTCTGCAAATATTACATCTCTACTAAGTTCAATATTGCTATGTCCAAGCACAAATATTCTGTAGGCTTTAGAGGTTTCACTATATCCAACAAAGATTCCTTTTCTTCTAGAGGGTTCTAGTTTTGTTCTTTTCTCTTTAGGTATATGAAAGTAAACAAGGCATCCAAATATCCTAAAGTGGGTGATATTGGGCTTTATCCCGGTGAAAACTTCTTCAGGAGTTTTGTCTTCAATGTGGGAGTGAGGACATCTATTTTGTATGTATACAGCAGTGTTGGAGGCTTCTGCCTAAAGATGAGTTTCTAAGTTTTGATCAAGAAGCATGGCTTTGGCTGCTTCTACAATGGTTCTATTTTTCCTCTCAGCAACCCCATTTTGTTGGGGGTTGTAAGGAACAATGAACTCCCTCTTAATCCCAGCTTCTTTACAAAATTCCCTAAAAATGTCTGAGGTATATTCCCTACCATTATCAGTCCTTAGGATTTTTATTTTCTTTCCGGAAGAGTTTTCAGAGAGAGATTTTAATTCCTTAAATCTCTTGAGGATCTCTTCAGATTCTTTACGTTTAAGAAAGTAGATCCAGGTCTTCTTGGAGAAGTCATCGATGAATATTACATAATAAAGGAACCCTCATAATGATGGTAAAGACATTGGCCCACATAGGTCAGAGTGAACTAGTTCTAAAACATTGCTTGTTTTCCTAGAACTATTCTGAAAGGAACTCTTAGTATTTTTGCCTAGGGCACACCCCTTACATGTACCAGAATGGTATTGTTTTAACTTAGGCAAACCAATTACTAATTTTTCCATTGAACATAAAGCACGAAAGTTTAAATGACCTAATCTTCTATGCCAAATTTTATTAGAATCTGCAATCTCATGAAGTAGGGCTAAGTTAGATTCAGTTAATACCTCGTACAAATAGCCTTTTCTATGCCTTATGGTTATAGCCTTCTTGATGGAAGAGTTTTGTGGCCATGCAAGAACTTTACCATTCATAAAGGTTATTCTATATCCATCATCTTCAAGTGCAGATACGGAGATTAAGTTCCTCTTGATGCCGGGAACGAATAGGACTTCGGGGAGTTGGAGGGACATGCCCGTCTTCAGCTTAATGGTGCAGGTACCGACGTCTTTCACTGGATGTGCAGAGTCATCACCAATGGTTACTTCTTCATCAAATTCTTCTAACATGGAACCCAATAATTCTCTATACCCAATGATGTGTCTTGAAGACCCACTGTCAATGATCCAGGTGTTAGATTTATTGGATACTTGGCTAGAGAGGGCAGAGTAAAATACATGCTTCTCGGAGTCATATTCTTCCTTTTTCACTTTTGCAAATTTAGCTTGTTGTTTCATTCTATCCAGACATTTTGCTGCATAGTGCCCATATTGATCACACCTAAAGCACTGAATGTGGGAGATGTCTTTCTTAGATGACCCTTTCTCACATCGGTTCTTTCTCTTCTTGAAATGTTTCTTCTTGCTTTTCTTGTTGGAGTTTGTATTTAGAACATGGAGATCTTCATCTATGTTCTTTTTCTTGATCCCCTTCTTATTTAACCTTGACTCCTCTTGAAGACAATCTGCTCTTAGCCTTTCAAATTTCGGATATTTAGCCCTTGCACTAATGCCTTGGACGAATGTTTCCCATGTACTAGGCAACCCATCTAGAGCAATGAGCGTTAGCTCTTTGCTTTGGATCTCATATCCAAGCATTGTTAGTTCATCCCTTAGGGCTGATATCCGCATAAAGTATGCATTGATTGACTCTCCTTTGTTCATACTTATATGATTTATTTCCTTTTTAGAGCCAAGGTTCTACTTGCATTGATTATCTCGAATGCACTTTCGAGTGCTTTGAACATATGGTAGGCAGTCTCATGCTTTGTTATTATTGGCATAATATGATTTCTCACTCCATCGACTATGATCTTCATGGCTTTTTCATTTCCCTCAATCCATGTCGATTTGTCAGGTTCATTCTTTGGTTCTTTAGATTCAACTCTTACAAATGATTCAACTTTATTCTCTTTTAAAATCATCTTCATTCTGAATTTCCATGCTGAGAAATTATCGCCTCCTTCAAGTCTATCCTCAAATCTGATAGCATTAGCCATGGCAAATGTGATGTTTATATCCTCGATTTGATTATTTTGAACTTCTCAAATTTGAATGCCTTAGGTTCGATCAACCTGGCTCTGATACCATGTAAATGTAATTCAAATTTATGTTCAAAGTCTGAAGTTGTAAGAATTTAGATATTCTTTTACTTTCTTATTGAATTACTTCAATGCTTAAGGGATACATTTAATCTTTTATTGTTTGTATTGACTGTTCCTTCTTATATTGCAGATTGCTGTAGATAACATTTATTGATTTCGATGTTTACTACAACATCCTTCATGGCAAATATATAGGCATAGCCTTGAAAGATCAAGGCATGCCTTGACCGGACATGTCTCTTGACATGTCCGATCAAGACATGTCTTGATCAATCCAAGAGAGGTGCCTTTTCATTAAGAAAAACCGATAACTATCGGTTTATATAAATGCCGATACATAAAGAATAATAACCGATCCGAATCGGTTTATGTCTAATGCTGTTTCAATCATATTCATAACCGATAACAAACCAGTTTATTTCCGATGCAATTTAATTATCATTTTAACCGATAACCAATCGGTTTATTCTTAATGCTATTAATGATAATCGATACCAAACATGGTAAGTGTAATTTGATTATGTAAATCAAATAGATGATCAATATAAGAGCAAAAGCAAGTTTATAAGATAACTATTATAGTTATCATATGACAACACTAATTAGTGTTGTCATACGACAACTATAATAGATATACAGATCCGATCACATTCACAGCATAAGAAATATAACTGAAATCTCTGCATAAGAAATACGATCATATCTCGATCGATAATAGATTAGAAATACTTGAAACATGAAATGCATATAAAGATGATTACAACAAGTTCAATCAATCATGATGTCTACCATTAGCTTGCAGTCTTATCGATAGAATAGATGATTGAATGAGAGATGAATGAAGTCTCTCATTCAATCATTTATCTCACCGAAGCTACATAGTCTCAACATAAGTGATTAATATTATATAATGTATGTCTCAAAAAGGGGACGCCTAGCAAGAGGGGACATAAGTTGTGTTTTAAAAGTCTTTTGGGGGCATTTTTCGATGTAGTATTATATTTGAATATTCAAAATTGTCGTAATTTCTTCCTCCAAGTCTATATAATGGATTTTGGCTCTCGTTCTTTCATTCTGCTTGTGCACATATAAAATGATGTTGTTAAAATGAACCTGGAGAGTTTTTCTTTGGATTGTTGAGGATGAAAAGTTGAAAACCCTCTTCAATTAGCCTGGTTTTGGTGGGGCAAGATCCACCCTAGCTGGTTGTTGATTTCAGTTAGAGTATTTCAGAGTTTGCTCAAATTTTGGTGATAAAGGTTTATTGTAGATGAAGATTTTTAAGGTATTTTGATTTGGATATCTTGTTTTGGGTGTGGTTTATGGTTTTTCTGATTGCTGCTTAGGTTTCAAGAGTTTTTGGAGACATTTATTAGTGCTGGTTGTACCATTCTAGCTACTCTATGATTCACATTTTGGCTCATATCTCCAAAAACTAGACATATTATTTTGGGTATTGTCGCAAAAGTTTACGTATGGCTAGGTGATGAGGATGCATTTATAATATGTGGGTTTCGGTTTCACATTTATTTTTCTAGCTCAAGTTGACCCTTGTAGGCAACACCTAACTTGGATAGTGGCACGTGGGAATTTGTGAGGTATTTTCTTGAGTTTGAAGTCTGCAAAATCATCCTTTGGAGGCGTCTAAGGGTCCCTAACAGATATTGACTAGTTTGGAGGAAATTTCTTATATGAATCACCCTTGGTGTACGAGGATGCTGGAATTGCTGCAGCAGGGTTTTTTGGAGGTGTTTCTGAACTTAGGAGGGCATTAAAGTCGTTAAATTCTGATCTTATGTGTCTACAAGTGAATGATGTTTTTATGCTACCGGAGTAGACTCAAGATACAACTAGCCCCTTGTTTGGAGCATGAATTAGATCACAAACTTCCAGTGTGTGTTGCTGTTCACAAATCACAATCAAATTTGCATTCTATAGGTCTGCAATATTTTTAATCAATCTATCTTTTGACGTTATGCAACATGAATTTGATTAAACAAAAGATTACTTGGTGATTCTATACACTTGCTCTTTCACTATGCTATATGTTGAATGCTTTTAAATGTCATTGCAATGAGAACATGAATGAAAACTGAAAGCAATAAAGATAATCAGCAAACAATGCATTTCCTTTCCTTATGATCATCATATGTGGTGATTGATTAAACATAAGGTTTGAAAACAATCAAAGAGGAAAAGGTAGATCGTATGAAGAGAAGAATGAAGGTAATAATCAGAAAATCAAAATGAAGAAGACCATAGCAGCAAAAATCATAAGTTCGATGATTTTTACAATTCCAGAGAACAAAATTTCAAAGGAAGAGGAAGATTGGGTAGAGGTTTTGGAAGAGGAACCTTCAAAGGAACCTGTTATAAATGTGGTGACGGAGGTCACAAGGCCTATGACTGCTCTCATGAAGAGGAAAGACCAAAAAGAAGCTCAGAAAATCAGAATAGAGCAGCAAATATCAATGAAGAAGAAGTACATCTGTCAGAGTCAGAAGAAGCTGAAGGAGGTGAAAACCTGATGTCAAGAAGAGCATTTCTGAATGTAGATAACGAACTAGCACAAGGAAAGAAGTTGTTAAAGACAAGGTGCAAATGTGAAGGGAAGGTTTGTAACGTCATCATCGATAGTGGGAGCATTGACAACCTTCTATCAGAAGAAATGGTCAGAAAGTTGAAGCTAGAGAAGAAGAAACATCCAAAGCCATATAGGATAGCATGGGTACAAGATGATAAGAAACTTTTGGTAAGCAAACAAAGTGTAGTAAAATTTAAGATAGGAGGTTACTTTGATGAAATATTATGTGATATTGTTCCTATGCATGCATGCCATATGTTGTTAGGAAGACCTTGGCAGTATGATAAGAAAGCAATGCACAATGCTTATACAAATGTCTACACATTGACCAAGGATGGAGTAAAACATAGGTTAAAACCTTTGGAAGATGATTTTGTTCACGTTTATGGGAATGCAAGAGTTTTTTTAGTAGATGATATAGATGGCATGAAGCATGAACATGTTACTTTTGCTAAAGCTAACCAAGAAGAAGTTGAGAAGGATGATTTGTTGATGCGAAAAGAAGTAGTTGACAGAGAATGGAAAAAAATGATTTTAGGTGGGACGAAGGTTCTTAGGCTACTAACAAAGGTTGTAGCGGAAGGTAAAGTAAAATCAGATTTTTATGTGTTCTTTGATGTGACTGAGAGTAAAGAGATAGAGGAAACAATTGCAGCAGTTGATAACTTTGATAAAGTCATTTTGAGAAGCATGAAGAGGAGGTAAATGAAGGGTTTTCTAATGAATCTTTGTTTGAGAGTAGTAAACATCGAAGCCCATTGATTAGTGATCTTGATTCCTTGCTAGGAAATGAGGAAATTGAATCTCTTGATTGTGTACTAACACTGTTTTGAGTGAAGGAAGTCGGTTGCAGCAATAGTATGCTTTTCAGAAAGCATTGAAACAATGAAAATTCATGAAGGAGACAAGGTGGAAGGAGATGGAAAAGTTAGAACAGAAAAAGAGGTAATAGAAGAACTTTATTTCATTGAAAGAGAAGGTACAAATTTACTTGTTTTATCTACTTTTGATGGAGTGTATTGGTGGGAAGTAAAAAATGAAAATTTGGATTCTATGAGTGGTAGAAGTAGAGGAGCAAGGATGAAAGAGAATAATGTTATGAGGTTGTAGGTAGTAAAGAATAGGAAAATAGTAGTGACAAATTAGAGAAGTGGATCCAAGACAAGCATAGGGTCTACGAATGTTTCCAAGTTTAACTGAGGAAACATTTTCTTCTACCATGGGTGTCTGATGCAGGAGCATCCTGCCTGCCCATGCTAGAATGGGAGCATCAAAACAGGGTATGGACATCCATCAAATGGCAATTCTTTGACAGCCAGAGAATGAAACTAATGCAAGAGAATTAATGCTTGTGAAATTAATGAGAGGTGAATACAACAAATAAAGACATGGTGGAGTAATGCACATTGAGAGTGGGGTTGATGGCTTTGTAGAAAATAAGGAAAATTACTAACCCAGGACAGAGGTTTTGACCCCAAACAGAGGTGTGTGGGATGCACATTGATGGAGGGGAATAAAGTAACACAGAGAAGAGAGAGTGTGTGGAGCATAGAAACAATAGAAGAACAAGGCAAATACTATTAATTTTTTAAAAAAAATTTGCAGATTTAAAAAGGAGGCAATGGTATATGCAATAGATAGAGGGAAGGGCAGTGTAGCATCACAAAAAAATGAAGCTGCGATAAAAAGAGGGAAGTGCAGAGGTGTGTGGGAGGTATTAGATAGATAAAAGCCAAGGAAAACAAAGTGTGGCTGCACAATGAAGAGGAGAAGAAAGAGTGCGTGTAGAGAGGGAAGAAACTCCAATACTTAGGGGAAGAAAGAGACAACAGGACTGAATGCTTGGAAAAGAATGGAGTATATGTAAAGACATGAAGAGAGGAAAATGTGAATTTCAAAGAGGCCATTGATAGGCCTATGATTTGAAAAAAATGTGTATGCAGATCTTATGAGAAATAAGTTTTGTTTCTTTTCTATGATCAATTATAATATTATTGTTGCAGAGAATCTTTGCTTGTGTTTTGGTGTTTGTGCTTCTAAGTTTGTGTTTGCAAAGCAAAAGAATGCTTTCTATTGCATGAAGTGTACTTGCTAGACTCTTTAGTCTTACAAAGAATGATTCATTCAAAGTTAGAGGCGTATTGAAGGGACAGCAAATTATTGCTCTTATTGACACCAGTGACACACAATTTCATTAACAAGGACATAGTAGCATAGAGAGCGCTAAAAACTACAAAGTTAAGTGGCTTTAGAGTCATGGTAGCTAATGGGCACACTATGACTTGCATGAGGAAGATTCCTCAATTGAGGTTACTTTTAAACCACTACAAAGTCAATGGTGATTTTTACGTGGTGAACATAGGAGGCATGAAGGTTGTTCTTGGTATGCAATGGCTTCTATCTCTTGGTGATGTCACCTTGAACCTCAAATCTATGGAGCTGAAAGTTTAGAGTGGTGGTAAAATGGTGATGTTGAGAGGAATGACATAGGAGGGTTCCCATAATGTTACATGCCAAATGATGCAAAGAGTATCCAATCAAGTGCTTATTACCAAGTCACAACAAAGAGGTAATGATGATTTTCAAATTTTAAATAATCCCCTTTTTGACATGGATATGGAGTCTGCATTTCATCATTCTCTTTTTGAGATGCATGTTGATAGTTTAGGGGAAGAATAGGTTCTTAATGACAGTTTTCTTCCTATGATGGCTCATAATAGATGGGACAAATATGGCATGATATATGACTTTATGGATTCACCACAAGGAGAGGAATACTATGGTGCCTTTGAGTTTGATGGACTTTTGCATTGTGGAGCCTTTTTTGTGGTGAGCATCTATGCCTAGGATCATTTGCATGGGTTGTTGGGAATTAAAGATGATGGAAGAGACATGCCATGGGAGGTTATGGATCCAAAAGGTGAAAGACATGCTGCTGTTATCACCTTTTCCAGTCATTTTATGAGTCCATTTGTGTTCATACAAGTGGATTGGATCTTTGGAGAGAGGTTTTGAATAAAGTTTGGATCACTTATGTGTTAGTGACTCATGGAAGTGAGTTTGCAGCTAGTGGAATGATTAGAAATCTCATTTTGGCTAAGGGTTTTCAGTATTGCAACAATTGTTCTTCTTTTGGGGCAGTGAATTTCGGAAATCCATACTTGAACAGTTGTAGATTTGAGCATTTTCAGATGATTCAGCCTCTTGATTGGCTTAGTTTTTAGTTTCACATGAAGGGGATAATTGTTGAAGCTAACCGAGTTTAGTGTCAGATGGGTCTTTGGGTATCAATGAGTGGTTGCCTCTTTTTTTAAATTTGCACATATGGATGAGATAGTAGGGTGCTTTACAATGATAACCATTATGTTGGAGTGCAGGGTTTTGAGAATGAGAGAGTTAACATTTGCTTCCTTAAGTTTGTTCCTATGGTGCCTCAAATTTGTGATTATGGAGAGCAATTTGCTAAGGAGTTGGTTGAGTTTCTGCAATTTTTGGATGCTCTTCTTACAGGAGGATTTCAGGAGATCACTTGTGCAAAAGACCAACAGCGTAATGCTTTGAGTAGATAGAGCTACAAATCTCCTAGACTTATTTGGGATCTTGGAGTTTCATTGAGTTTTATTTGGGATCAATTAATATATGAGCTGGCATTGTTTAATGTCCCCTTATGTACTCTCCTAAGATTATGGGACTGTTTACTTAAATTTCAATCGCAAGAGACTTCTTTTTATTAAATCTTGTATTCTAAAGAACTTGAATAGTAACAATGTGCTTGTTGCCAATATCAACTTCCTTATTATTAATGCAATGGCAACTAATGATATTTGATTTGCAACATTTGTCCCTATATCCACATGCCTTGGACTATAAGATCAATATGAATACTTATCAAGTATGTGTATGAACTGCTATATCTAAATATTCTTAATATGAATGCAATGTTCTGATCTGCAACACATAAAGCCTTATCCGGGTTGTGGATATTATGATCCTTTTCTAAGTATCAAACAGTACTGAATGCTACTGATATGATATATCGTTTGGGTATAAACAAGATTTCTATTTCTGATGTATATGTAATATGAGTGCAATTTTTTATCTATTCAGATATAACTTGATAATGCTTGGTGCATATGCAAGGATAATTGTCACTGGTCTTGAGAGTATACGCTGTTCCTGATATCTTCTTATAATATATGCGAATTATACTTCTGTAATTGATCTGGTCTGATATCAAATTACCGTTGTTTCAGATGTTTGACTTAATGCTTATGTGATATTGGATTGCTGATTCAGATTCGTTCTTATTACTTCTGCGGTATTATTGTGGTGATGTTTTTTGTTTAACAATCTCCTAAGATTGTGCAAGCATGACTTAAAGTCTATGGCTCAATTTGAATGTCTAGTATGTTCAAATATAAATCCCCCTCTTATATAAGTTTGCACCACTTCAAATGGATCGTACCTTTAGTCTTTGATTAATTAAGAGGTAACTTGGTCTTTATATTAATTTTCTGACTTGTCAACTTTGTCTTTGTAGGAATCGCATCATTTCATTAAGCCGCATTCTTAAACTGCGCCTTGCAATCAAATCGTAACTTTGACTATTCTTTGGTTTGAACTCGCTGACTATGATAGCATCCTCATAAGCACTGATTCACCTGATTGCTGAAATTGAAATTGCATCCTTTGATTGCTGTAATCTGAATTGACTTTCTAATTTAAAAGAGTCAGTCGAGTTTGAAGGGAGTCGACCCATGTTAATCATTGACCAGCATAAGAAAGATTGTATGTGGAGTCGCTGTTATTCATTTGTATTCATCATTTAATAAATGAATTTTCTTTATTATTCATTGCTACCGTTGATTGATATAATCACTGTTAAATTCTTATATTCTTTCTTGCCTTCATGGTTCGATGCATACCACCAAGAACATGGATGTTACTGCCTCTAACTTAACAACAGTTCTGATCTAATCCGATCTGATCGATGATGCCATCCCTGGATGCTTTTGATTCCTTTCCTTTATATTTCTTAATGTGAGGGAGAGGTCACACCTCTTCATCATGTATGCCCTTTGGCAAGAGACACACCCTTTCACCACTAGCCCCCTTTAAAAGAGTGCAACTCTTCATTATTTCTGCCCTTTGAAAGGGACACAACCTTTCACAATCATATCTGCACGTCTTATTTGAATCTGATCTCCACTTCTGATTCCCAAATTATCCCCCCTTCAAATGAGTTCTCTTCTCTCTTTTATACCTCATATTTGGGGTAGTCACAACTTATCATTTCATGCCTTTTTATCATTCATTAACTCTAATCAAATTTTAATTATATTTAATTATATTCTTTTATATTTTAATTTAATTTTTATTTTTATTCTTTTGTATTTTAATTTTATTATTTTTATTTATTATTAAATTATATTTCAAAGTGGGGACATTACACATTGCTTGAGGACAAACAATCTTGGGGAGGGAGGACTGTAATCTCCCCTTTTCGCCCCTAGTCAATTGTGCTTTCCATTAGCCTGTTCCTTGGTTCCTGTAGGCTATTCGAAGTTGGTTAGGGGACTCAAAGTTCGAGCTTTCAATTTTGGTGGGTTTCAACAGGATTTCTATTTTTGGCATGTCATTTTTTGGCTTCAATTTTGGTTAACTTTCCGCTTTTGTGTTAAGTGTTCTCATTTTTTGTGCTGTGGTGACGTTTCTAAGGTGATAAAAATAGTGCTTTATATTTTTCAAGTAAGTTTTAAAAAAAGTGACTATTATTTTATAATTTAAGTGATTAATATTTTATATGTTTGTCTCAGAAATGGGATGCCTATCTAGACAATACCTAAGTTGTGTTTTAAAAGTCATTTGGGGCCCTTTTTCAAGGCAATATTATATTGAATATTCAAAATTGCCCTAGTTTCTTCCTCCAAGTCTATATAATGGGATTTTGGCTCTCATTCTTTCATTCTGCTTGTGCACACATAAAAAGATGCTATTGAAATGAACTTGGAGATTTTTTGGATTGTTGAAGATGAATACCCTCTTCAATTAGCCTAGTTTTGGTGGTGTAAGATACACCCTAGTTGGTTGTTGATTTCAGTTAGAGTTTTTTTGGTGTTTTCTCGAAGTTTTTTTGGTGTTTTCTCGAAGTCTGCTGTAGGTGTGACTGTGCCTCCTCGCTCGGTATGGCTGGCTCATCCTCCATCCTGGATGAAGCTATGTCTCCACCTCCTTCTGGCACTGGCAATGAATCCTCATCCTCATCCTCTTCCTCCTCATTGTCATCCAGCGTGAAACCAAATCCACCCCCCTCCTCCTCCATAGCCTGCCTCTCCAAATCAGTGATGTCAGTGTCAAAAAACAATGGAGGCTGCTCCTGTGATGTCCAGTCACTGTAAGGATCTATATCATCCAAGTCAACTGGACCACCTTCTAGTTCCTCTACCTTCCTTACGCGCAATCGAAGATTATATTGCACGTAGACAAGGTCATTGAGCCGTTTCTGCGCTAACTTGCTCCTCTTCTTCATGTGGATTGCTTCAAACAAGCTCCAATTGCGCTCACAATTGGATGAACTGCAAGGCTGACATAAGACTTTGAGGGCAAATTTTTTGAGATGTGGGGTGTTTCCACCCCAACTTTGCCACCAAGCATATGCAAAATAAATAAAATGGAAATGTTAGAAAGCAAAGAGAAAAGAGAAAACATAATTTATCAATCATTTTAGATCCCAAAATCCAAATGGCAAATGTTATACCTGGGGTTTGAGTGGTTCTTCCTCTCCTAGCCAACTTTGAAGAGAATAGCTTACCCCTTCCTCCCTCATAATTTTGGAGCTCACTCACAATGAGGTTTCTCTCCTCAACATCGGGTACCATCCTCTCAATGCATGTACTGAGGCCCTCCATGACCTCTCCATTCGGATCTGAGTAAGGACCCCCGAACCTAAAACGAGGGTTGAGGAAGTACCCTGCTGCATGAATGGGTCGGTGGAGCTGATTGTTCCACCTCCTATCAACAATTTCCCAAATGTGATCAAATTTGAGTCTATCCCCCTTGTAGTAATTTTTGATAGACTCCATGGCCCTATCCATGGCCTCATAAAGATATCCCGTTGGGGTTTTATCCCCATCCACCAAGCGAAGAACTTGAACCAAGGGCTCTGACACCTACAATTGAAAAATACAAATTACAAAAACATTGAATAATGAAGTTACAAATTAGTAATGAGAGACTTGAATGAAGAATAATTAAAATTTAAAAATTAAAGTTTTGAAGTAACAACCTTTACAATCTCTGCAACCCTTGTGCAAATTGGCTGTCGAAGACTATGCATGCAACAACCTCTCCTTCAGGCTTCTTTGAATAAGGTGAGTTAAGCCATTCTCCACTCACAAACATTTTTTTCAAAGAAGTCAATGCAGCAAGAAGGCTTTGCAACGTCAAGAAAATCGTTGCAAACCTTGTGACACCGACTCTCACCAAATCTTTCCCTTGGGTGTGTTGTCTCATCAAATTTAGGACCTGTTGACGTGTATTTTGTACACAATCATACACAGAATAAAATACCCAAAGGCATCTTATCCTCTCTTGAATAAAGTCGCTAACTGCTGAAGATTTCGCAAGAAGGATCAGTTAGGATGACTCCAATGTTCTTTTAGTAGGGTCTCTACGTGTGGATAAGCACCAGTGGTCGTTGTGATTGCTGTGTCATCAAGGGGCCTTACGTTGCCGAAGATTTTGCTAAACTAAACAAGCTTTTCAAAAAAAAAAAAAAAAGGATAGGGTTTGCAAGAGGTCTAATCTAGTCTAACCCTAAGAATGACTTGATGTGGACTAGACTTGGTGAGATTCAACCAACTTCAATATTGCCATAAATTAACAACTCAAATGAAATTGATGCGATCTTCTAAGGTAACAAATGATTTTTCAATACATCAAAGATCAAGGACACTACCACGAAGGTACATATCCAAGATACAACAACGATTGAAGGTTTGAGTGATTCCAATATCTCCAGTCGACCACGTAAGGCGTTCCTACAATCAGCAAGAAGCTAGTGGTTTGGAAAGCGAATCCTACCAAAGATCAAGTCCAACACTTTGTCCTTCGAATTAACACTACTTTGATTGAGAGTGATTCAAGAAAAATGTACAACCATGAAGATAACCAAGAGAATTGCAACAAAACACCATAACTTCAATATTTTATTGATCTCAAAGCCATCATGTACAACAATTGTTTGAATTCCTTTCTCCAAGCTCAATCTTGCTACAAAAGTAAATTGCTTCTAAACTCTAATCTCTCTAATACATCAAGAATTTCTAGCTCTCTCTAATTTCTGATTACAAAATGAAATGAAATGAGGGTATAAATAGCATCCTCAATTACAATGAACGGTCCAGATCAAAAAGCAGATCAACGGTCAAGATCATGACACCTAAACCCTAATTAGGGTTTGTTACAAATAGCCTCCTTTTTACTAAACAATATTAAATGTATAGCCAAATATTAAATTTGGCACAAAAACCTAGGAGACATAGACCAATGACAATTAAGATGCCATGTCATCTATAACAACCTTTCATCTAGAATCTTATTCCCTTTCCAATGCTCCTTTTTAGCATATGCAATGAATCTTGATACGATTCCTTCGATCTCAGCAATTGGAATCTCGGGAAGATTCTTCATTCTTTCTTCCAAGTGGATGACCTGATCAAATGCCTCGAGAAGAGCAGCGTCCCATCCAGGTTCAAGTTCCTTAGTCTGTGTCTGAACGCCTTCGCATAAGCTGCCAACTGTCTTGTTACCTCAAGTAACACTATTCTGTCTGTCGGATATCTCGGCAACATGTATGGAGGTGAAGGACATCCATGAACTCTGATATAAGTAAACTTCGGAAACTGGATAAACCAAGCACCGTACCTCTTTACTAGTTCCTGTGCATCCTGAGATAATCTGTTGTGAATCCCGCCTTGCAACGTCCTCGTAATGTTCATTGTGAAGGTATCATTAACTAACTTGTAGTTGCTTCCTGGCGGATGATGCAAGTGAACATAGGAATCACAAACTCTGACCTCGCCGGGTCCTCTTCCAATCTGTAATGCCCCGCCAGGAAACCCCGAAGGGATTAAGCCATAACACAAGACTTGAGTGCAAAATTTTTTTTTTTTTTAAAGTTACAACACATAAGATGCAACAAGATATCAAAGATTCAGATTACATAGCGGAAGACATCAACTAACACCTAAAGAGTTTCCCAACGAGATTACTTAAATTTCACAATTCACCTAACTCACACAATTAATCCAAATAGCTGAATATCTTAATAACGAGATAATTCATAATCAGGATAATTCCTTTCAAAAGAGGGAAATATAAATCACAAGCGAAGATTCATCATTAAGATCCATTCATAATCTTCATTCAAGCTTTTCATTTAAAATTACAAACCATACATCTAAAATCTTACACACTAGAATTTCATCATAACATAAGAGGTCTTTTCAAGCATACTTAATATCTTAACAACAACTGAGTATAATTCATTACTCTAAGTTACATTCTTTCATATTCCAACTTATTGCATTTTAAAAGACGATTGCATACTAGCATCTACGATAAATCTCATCTAAACCACTTACGCATACGATCAACATGGCATTCAAGAAAGAACTGAATATAAGCATTTATAGTTAATTCCAATTATCCACTTAACCATTCTAACATAAGGTAATCATACATGATAAAGCTGAATAAAGGAAACATAAGAGAATACATCACATAACACCATAATGATCTCGGAGTTCACCCCTAAAGGGCTACATCTCCGGGTCTGCTCAACTGCAAGACCCCTCTGATAATTAATAAAGTTAAGAATACAAGAGGTTACACCATAACAATCCGGCCATCAAGGCGAAATATAAACAATATACAAGCGACCACATCGGTCAATCAATACATAAACGATCCCTGAAAAGAACAGGATCCAGCTGAACATAATCAAAGCTAATACAAAGGTCCAGAAGAGCATCCACAAGGCTGAGCCATCACCACCCAAGGTCTATCATGAAACTGACACTCACAAGGGCATAAACAAAAGGTCGACCCACAAAGGTACTCAAAACCGGACAAAACGACAACACACTAGCGAACGTAGGGACAAGTGTCATCACACAACCTGGTATGGTTACCATGGCAAGTCTTCATAGGTCCCGGCCCCATACACTGGGTCACCCTGGCAACCTAATCTGAGCTTCCGGCCCATCCAAGCCTCATGTGGACCCACACATCCTCTCGTGAAGACAAGGATGATGGTTTGCCATTTCAGGCCTTCTCACAGCATGTCGAGTCTATGTTAGCACTCGTCCCATGTGGGAGGCACATTTATCTTACTTAGAAATTACATTCTAATCTACTTAAAGGTTATCACTTATTAGACTCACTTTCGACGGGTTACCCAGCAGCCACTTTGGGCGCGGCCCCCAATCGAAAGCCACTTTCCCATACGACACTAGACTATACTCGGACGAACTCAAAACCAAGGAATACACATGGTCAGACGAACGGAGTTCAAGAAGAGAGAAACAATCATCCGGTCAAACACGACTCAAGGGTAATCACTTACTGACGGTACTCTAACTAGAGACCCGACCAACAACGGTCAACCACAATCATCATTCGACTCACACACAAGGAGGATATGATCAAAACGACACTACCACAATACAACAGTCAACTCGGAATCGAGGATTGAAACAGGTACCCCAAGTCAATCCATACGACAGGGTCCTACTAAACAAAGCAAAACAAGCCATTTCATAATCAAAAGCGAATACAGAAATTAAACTCGCATAGGCGATAATCAGAAAAGACAATATTCAACAGATACAATCTTTCCGAACTAATCTAAACATTAAAAGTTGATCAAGTTTTCTACAAGATCTAAATCAGATTATAGTTATCTACCTCATCTAGGGATAAGTTGTTCTTGGTTTTCTAACTCTCTAAGATTCAAAGCATAAACAGACATATAAAGCCGTAATGAGTTTTTAAACCAAATCATATTAATTAAACCCAGACAACCATTAATCAAATAAATAAGATATTTAATCTCCAACAAGACATCATTAACATACTGGTCTAAAACCGACCTCTACAGTTTCGTATTTTCAAGCCCAGATGCATTATACGGATCACGAAAATATAATTATAAAAAGAGAGTCAAAAGGAGATAATCATTTCCAATGCATATCGTTTAATTTCAAATACCCAACAATAAATATTTCACTACTTCTCAATTACTCAAATGATATGTTCTAAGATAATATTAACATCATCAATTAGTAATTACATCGTATTTCAACGATTTTCCAATAACATACTATTCTCTATTATTTTTAAACAATACTACCTCAATTAGCCAACTTCCCTAATCAGCTAGAAGGTAAGATATAAACTTATTAATCCAAGATTGGTCCAAAGTATAGCAAATTAATATTCGATGACGAAAATATCAATTTTAGAACTTAATTAGAAAAGTGCATAAGCCACAAAATGACATTGAATAATAATTAACTTTTAAATTCCATTATAGAATTAACTAATATCCAAATTAACATTTATCAAGATATTGCCTTCTTAATCATAATTAAGAACAATTAAAACTTAGCATTAAAAATCACTTGCATTAAAATGATATTAAATATCATAAGCATTTTTTTTTGAATGAGAAAAAAAAATACATTAAAAAAAAACATTTTATAAACTACGTTTAAAACAAAACGCATATAAAAAAAAACGGGGCGAGGGCGGGCCGTGCCCTAACCCTAACCCTAACCGCCGGGCAATACCCGAGCGGCGGCGCCACTGCGGTGCCCGCAGGCTCCGCGGCGCCCTGCGGCCACCGCGGCCCCTGCGGTCACCGCAGTGAGCCGCAGCCATAGCGGTCTGCGCGCAAACATAGAGGGGGACGTGCGGGGGGACGAGCAGGGGAGAGGGGAGGAGGAGCGGGTGGAGCTCCGCTTCCCGCTCTCCAACCCCAAACCAACCAAGGTTTCGAAATCAACACGCCCAGCTCGGTTCCCATTAAAAAAAAACACAACGCACAGTCCGAAAATAATATATTTTCTTTATTATTTTTTTTTTGTTGAAACACAGTTCGGTTCCATATAAAAAAACACGCACAGTGATAAAAAAATATATATATATTTTTTTTGATTCAATACACAGTCCGAACTTCCAAAGCAAAAACGCCCAAATGAACCGAATAAATTTCGGTTGAATATAAGTTCGATTTAAAAGAACTAGGTTTTGGTACCATGTTTTCTTTGATAATTTTCATTCTCTCCAAACACAATGGGATTCCAAACCACCCAAATAGCATTGAGGAATAACAAAACCTCAGATAAATCTCCAGTCAAACTCAAAATGGCCAAACAAGGAACTATTTTATTTTGAAACCAAATGGTCAAACAGATCCTACCTGATCTCGCATTCCTAGCAAGATCTGCCAAAGAGTCCAAATCTCCAGCTCCCAAATCCTTCCTTCTCCATCCAAAATCCTCCAATTTCATCTCCAAAATCTTTTCCAACCAAAAATTCTCCAAAAATGTCCATCCCCCAATATTCCCCAAATTTTGGGTTATATGGAAGAGTTGACCAAAATTTCTATTTTTGGAATTAAAAATTTTATTTACAAATAATTCTCAAAATTTAATCCTTTCTAACTATAGCAACAAATCGACTTGCCTTTTCAATCCAAAATCGATTTCCTCATTAAATTAAATTTAACCTTTCAAATTTCAGAATCCAACAGAATACAATTTAGTCTATTGCGATAAAATACAAAACTTCATTTTCAACAGCATATATAAAATGCATTTAATATTCAAAATCAGTCATTTAATCGAATTTACTCCCAATTAAAAACGAGCAATCCAAAACAACGAAAATCGCATAACGAAATTCCGATTAATCTAGCCCATTAATCTCTAATGCACAAATACATATTTAACCAAAATAATTACTAAGGACTAATTAATCAATTTAACCATGCACACCAAGCACGCAAATCGAGAAGGTCAACCAAACAGACGACTCACAAACCCAAACAAAAAGGGATTACCGACGACGACTGGCGATGCTCACTTGAGCACGACTAAGGTCAACTGGGGTCTTACGACCACCTAATCCAACTCTAAGGATTAAAAAAGGTACACTCAAACCTGCAAATCTAGGTGAAGACGAACCTCGCACTCATGCGGCGTTGTACCTGAAATATCCTGCAACCAAAGATCATACATGCATACATATATAATAACTTAATGAGAGCATTAGTCCGATACTAATATCACGAAATAGGAACACTGAATAACTTGCATACAACTAGTGTGAAAACCACATCAATAGCTATGCGTTAAATCAACATCTGACTATAAAATTAAATTACGATAAATTAATCAAGATTAAACCAAGATTAAACCAAGATTAGAGATTGATTAGGGTAGGGGTACTACACAATCACTCCTCTGTGAGGTAGTCCTGCGTACTCGAAGCTCCTGATCAAGGCATATATGACGTATGAACTCATGTGGAAGGACTTGGTAGCCTTGAGTCTCCTCAACTGTACGTCCAAGCAATGGCTAATCATTCTAGCCCAATGAATTGCTCCTTTTCCCTGAACTATCACCTGGATGAAGTAGAACATCCATTTTTCAAAGTAAAAAGCTTGAGGTGCACCTGTGACTCGGTTGAGCATTGTAATCAAATCTCTGTACTCCTCCTGGAAATCAATCCTGTGTGGTGTGTTCGGGATCTTACTCAGACGAGGACGACTCTTGAGTAACCAGTTCTTGTTGATGATGCTTAGGCAAGCATCTGGATCATCTTCGTACATGGACCTGGCTCCTTCTATGCTCTTGTAGACCATATCCCTATACTCTGGAAGATGGAAAGCCTCACTTATAGCTTCCTCTGAAAGATACGCCAAAGTGTTTCCTTCCTTGGACACGATCGTTCTGGATTGAGGATCATAATGACGAGCACACTCGATCATCAACTCATGGCACTGTACTGCTGGAGGGAAGCCGACCGCCTTAATGATGCCACTTTCAATTATCCTCTGGGCGACAGGTGATGGCTTGCCAATGTAAGGGACCTCTCGAAACTTCTTCGTACTGAAGTTGCCCAAGTTGGTATCTCCAATGTTTCTCCACTTAGACACGATCTTGGTCTCCACTTCTTCGGTCTTTTGATCTTCCTTCATGAGAGCTGGACGACTGGTGGATACTCCCGCCTTCGGGGTCGCCATACCTACACAACATTTCATAATAAGAACTAGATTTTGCAATGTATAACATAGATTAGATTTATTTTAGGAAACTTCATGATAAGTCCTTGAGTTATCATTTCCTAAAAAACGATTGAGCCACTAAAATTCAAAATCTCAAAATTCAAAATTTCAAGCTATGACGATCAAAAAATTAAAACAAAACAAGACCTTGCCATACCTCACTTGAGAGCTAACTCCAAAATGCAAAATAAAGAGAATCGCCTAGGCAAAAATCGATGCTTGAAAGATTTCAACGTGATCTCTCTTCAAATGAACGTCCACTTAACAATTCGCCACCTTTGGGGGTCCTTGACGTAGTCTTTTGCAATTTCGCTCAACTCTAATCAAGGTTCGCACTCCCCTTGGAAGATGTTCGCACCACTTCCTTTGCTAAATTCGCACCTTGCTTGGAATGGAAATTCGCTCCACTTTGAACACAATTCGCACCACTCCAAATCGCATGTGAAGGATGTTTGAATAATGATTTGAAAATGAAATAAACACCCCCCCCTTTATAGGCGCTTGCCCTTACAACTACCTCAAGGCCGACTTGGTAAAAACAAAGATAATTAAAAGCAATTTTAATAAAAACCAATGGCCGACTTTTGTAAATATTTAAATCCAAGCGCTCCAATTTGATTTTTTATTTAAAATAATAATTAATTCATTTAATGCCTTTGCAATTAATTAATTCGATTTTAAAAGGCAAAAAATAATTAATTAAATGTCCATGCGCAACTTTTTAAATGCTATTTAATTGAATTTTTTAAATTTATCGATTTTAGCATTTAATAAAATTCAAAAAATGTGTTTTAGCGCCGAAACTGGAAAGGTGGAAAGATACAAACCATATCGCTCTGGTCCCTGAGAGAGGGACAGGAGCGAACCTTATGTTTTCTCCTTGATCTTTGCTTCTTCAATCACCAATCTTCATCATGTGGCAAGCAATGACGTTATCCCTTCACTCCACGCTTGTTTTTCTTGGCTTTTACGAGGCGCATTTGATGTTTGAATGGTTTTCGCCCTGGTCCCTTGGTGAGGGACAGGAGCGAACCTTGTGCTCTAGCTCAAATTTGCTATCTTTCAACCTTGGCTTCTCGTTCATCACCTTCCAAATGACGTCCTTGATCTTGTGCACCCTTGATTTGTCATGATTTTGAAGGAAAATGAGTGTTTTAATGAAAATCGCCCTGGTCCTTGCCTGAAGGACAGGAGCGAACTTAGCCTTTTGGTTCAATTTGATCACCTTTTAACGTTTAACTTCCTCGTATATCATCTTCTCAAGACACCTTAGACTTTGTGCAACCTTGTACGTCCTTGACTTAGCGTGATTTTTGAAGGTTTTGGCTAATGTAATGAATATCACCCTGGTCCCTGACTGAGGGACAGGAGCGAACTTTGACATCTTAAGCTCATCTTAGTTTCCATCAATTTGCAATCGCCTTCACAATCTAAAACGGTGTCATTTGATCCCTATTAAACTCTTGAAATGTGATCAACATTCAAAATTTAAGCCTCCATGGAGATTTCGCTCTGGTCCCTGACTGAGGGACAGGAGCGAATTTGGGCATTTGGTGCAAATCGTTCATCATATTAACTTGTAATTGTCTTCAAAGTGCAAAACGATGTTCTTTACTCCCTTTCAAACATTTAAAATGTGAATGGCAACTTAAATTTGGCCTCATTTGAACATTTCGCTCTGGTCCCTGACTGAGGGACAGGAGCGAACTTAAGCATATAGTGCAATTCCTTCATCTTTGGCGGTCCTTGCAACTTCGTTCTTCGTCGATACACCTCAAAATGTCCTTGCCAGCTTGTATCCTGACTTAGAGTGGTTTAAACTTGGGAGGAAGGCAAGATAAATACCATTTCGCCCTGGTCCCTGGCTGAGGGACAGGAGCGAATTTGATGTTCTAGGCTCCATCACACTTTGCTAACTTCCAAAATTATCTTCAATGGACTTGATGTGGACCCTTTCACCTATTCTTGGCATGAAATTCGTTCTAACTTGGTGAAAAATTGACCTAAGGCAAAAATCGCTCTGGTCCCTGACTGAGGGACAGGAGCGCCTAGGCCAATATAGAGTTCATCAGGTGTCTTGCAATCTTCAATTTGTCTTCAATAAGTTCGTTACACCTTCTTTGTTTGCCTCAAACTCAAAACTTACTTGATCTTTGCCCAAAACATGCCTCATGAGGAAATTCGCTCTGGTCCCTGGGAGAGGGATGAGAGTTATCACTGAATTTCGCCTTGGTCCCTGACTGAGGGACAGGAGCGATTTAGCTTCAAAGTCATGTTTTCCTCATGTTTGCGCTTCCAAATTATATTCAACTGATGAAACATATCTCCTTTGATCTTCTCAAATCGTCAAATTGTTCAAATCCTGCAAGGACAAGGCAATGTTTGATTTTGAGCTCCGGTCCTCCACTGAGGGACAGGAGCGATTTTTGCTCCTGGCACATTTCCATGCCTGTGAAATTCTCCAAATTATATTCAACGGAAAGAACATGCCTCCCTTTACCACTTCCAATTCGAAATTCATCTTGATCCTGCAGAGATAGTAAGATTTTGAAAAACAAGCTCCGGTCCTTCACTGAGGGACAGGAGCGATTTTGCTCCTACAGGCCAAAATATCAAGATTTTGGGAGTTTAATCACTTCACAAGGCAAAAACAAGTCATTTCCAATGCCCGGGATCAATTATCAAAATTTTCAAAATTTGGTCAAAATTACTCAATCGGACAAGAAATCAAAATCTCATCATTCACACTTTAGACAAATTTGGACTCTGCATTCAAAATTCCAATTGAAACTAGACCAACTTACTCAGCCTCTGGCGAATTTACTTTATTCAAAATTGCATTCCACGAGAGGAAGCTCAAAAGCTCAAAATTGGACTGGACTCTGGCCTGAAAACACAGTAACAGAAACCCTAAGGTTTGACCCTAGTCCAGACAACTGGCATACTAAACCAAAATCCTAAAAAGCAGAGAGAAAGGCGAGCAAAAACGAGCAAAAAGAGGGGGTCCCCATTTAAATGGGGCGATGTGTGAAATGGTCACAACAGGACCCAAGGGTGATTGTAAATATATTTGGTGATCCTCCTTGCTTCTTCCACAACTGGAGTCACCCACTCAAGTTTTCCTATGTCCTCCAAAAGAAGGTCAAGGACATATGCTGCACAAGGTGTCCAAAAAAGAGTGGGGTGCCTGCCTCTCTTGGAGGATTCTTCCTGCAAAAGAAGAATTTATTCTTAAGAAATATGCAACCAAGTAAAACAAAGCCACAAAAAATGAAAATATTGCTAATGCCTAAAGGTGATAATTTAAAAGGATTCTACCTGCTGACACATATGCTGTTGCATTATCTGTGATGATTTGCACGACATTCTCTACCCCCACCTCCATGACGACATGCTCCAACATTCCAGCCAATGTTTATGCATTTTTCACCTTGCTGGAGGCATCAACAGATTTCAAGAACACTACATTGTCCTTGCAAGCAACCAAAAAATTGATGATGGTGCGGTTCTTGCCATCTGTCCACCCATCAGAAAGAATGGTGCAGCCATAATTTGCCCATTCAAATTTTTGATCCTCCATCACTTCTCTTGCCCTAACAACTGCATTTGTGAGCAACCTGTAAGAGCAAAGTGAAATCAGGTCTTAGTACACAATTTTGATTTAATAAACAAGAAATCTAAAAAATAATAAAAAAAGAAATCAAATGGACTATGTAGTAATTTTCTATCCTCCCACTCAAATCCTTGTGAGAAGGGGCCTTGTACCCCTTTCCTGAAACTATCATAGCAGTCGCCAAATTCAGCCAATAAGGATTGTCCGCCACATTGAATGGAATGTGGTTGAAGTACCAAAAATCAGCTGCTGCAATGTCGGTTTTCTCATGTACCTCCTTATTCCATCTAGTGGCCTCTAATGATGGTTGTGCTCCAGGTGTGTTCCTGGGCACAAAATAATCACCTATGGACCCTGATCGTGATGATGGAAGTGGAACAGTGCCAAGTACTCTACTAGAGGAAGAAGAAGCGATGGGCGAGGTGGTGGTGGGTTTGTGGATACATGAGCCACGCCGAGAGCCCACTATGCCCTCAAGTGCTTCTTGTTCCTCTTCAATGTCAACAGAAACACCTTGAGATTCAGCTATGGCTGATCTCATGGCTAGCTTTGCCCTCCCCCTTTGCAATTTCTTCTCTTCCCCAACTGCAAGTAGGGCATTCATTTGTCTTTTTATTTCTTCATTGGTCCCAGTGCATGCTCTAGCATCATGCCTGTCTATTCCTGCAAGGTGGTATTTGAGGCGGTTGATGCCTCCATGAAGTATTTTCTCATACTTTATGCATATAACTGACCCAGGATCGGGTCTCTCATAGGCATACCTCCATGCCCCATCTCTAGCACCTCTAGGATGGGTGCCTATATATCCAGATGGGCATGGATATAGTGGCCATTGCTCCCTTGCCATGATTAATGCTTACTTAACCTACACATACAAAGTGAAAAAAAAATTAACAGTTTAGTTAAACAATTTAGCAAACTATCTACATTAGTTTAAATAAATTTAGACATCATTCAAAGTTAAAAAAAATAAAAATAGTAGGGTTTGAATTTTTTTTTTGAAAACTAGATTCTTCAAAAAAATTGTGAAAATTCAACAAAACTTGTCAAATCTAGTGTTAAATCTTGTGCAAATAACTTAGAAAGGATTTAGACTACCTAGGAATCATTTCTAATCCATCTAAATGCAACAAAAAATAAACAAATTGTTTTTAAAAAAGCATAGAAAAAAAATAAAAAAACTAACTTGGGAATCTGATTTTCCGTTCAAATCCCTTTCAAATCCACTTGGAATCACTCAAAAATCACTCCAAATCACCTTGCAAGTCACTCCAAGTCAACTTCCCCCTTCTCAGCCCAAAACCCAATCAAAAAACAAAAAATGATTTCTCTTTCGGTCGTTTTCGGCTTCATGGAAGCATACGGGCAAGTTTTTAACTTGGACTTGCCGAGTTTTTGCCAAAAACTCGGCGAGTTTTTGCTACTCGTCGAGTTTTCAGCGAGTAGTCCATCTATGGAATTTCCTATGAGGAATTAGAATCTTGGATTTGTTAGTCCTTGTTTTTGGTCTAAAATAGGGATTTTTGTCATTCAACTTGTCCTTATTTTTGAGGAGAAATCTGGATTTTTGTCACAAGAATTCCTATAAATGTCAAATTTCCTTCTCTTAGTGCAAAATCCATAGGAAGGGTGAAATTATGACCTCAAAATATCCTTGTTTTGCCCACAAAATTGGGAATTTTCCTCATCAAAATCCTTGTGCAAATCTAATTCCTCTTCCTAGTCGAATTTCCCTTTAAAATTCCAGATCCTTGAATTGCAAGTGAAGTGTGGTTAAAGGCAGAGCACTCCTTTTATTAATAGCATTTTGAAATGAAAAAGCATTTAAACTAAGGCTAGCTGACTTAATAAACAAGGGCAAATTCGAATTTCAAATTATAAACAAAAGTGTTTTTAATGTCAAGTCGGCTTTAATAAGTAAGATGTGACTCATGTTTGGAGGGCATATATAAGAGAGGTGCATAGGCATCATTCCAGCATCATTCTAATTCATTTCAAAACAATTTAAGGAGCATATCTAAGTACGATTTGGAGGAGTAGAGCTGCGAGTTGGAGAAGAATTTTATCCTTTTTTTCAACAAATTTCCAAACAAATTGCAGACCTAAGTGCGAATTAGAGATGAATTCAAGGAATCTTTAAATCAAATTTAAGGGAAGACTACATCATAATTACAAGACAAATTAGTGGAGGAGGAAAATAACATGATCATTTCCAGATTTAAGGAATCTTTTCCAAATAAGATATATCAGAATTTCTTGATTCAGAGAGTTATTGCCAGATTTGGGGAGGTTTCTCAAGAGGCATAATCTGTTAAGTGTTAATGTGATTTCATTCATTCTTTAGTGTTTTGATTCAAAATTTGTTTTCTTTTTCAGGCTTGATTGAAGGATGATGGAAAACAATGAGGACAAATCAATGATCAAGCATGTTTTAATCAGCTAATAGAAAAGGACGCGACCGCTTGGAATAATCAACATGAGGACAAGTACAATATGATTGCAAGATCAAGCTATCCAAGGAACCGAATGGAGGAATTCAGCATCATCACATTCAAGGCAAAGACGAGAAATCTCAAGGACATCAAATCAAGGCAATGTTCACATTTCCAAGAAGGATGATGTCAAGATTCAATTAACAACACTTTTATCCTTGGATACCATGGATTTGCGCCTAGGGTTTGATGCAATGTGCAAGGGAAAGTATGGAGGTTGAAAAGGGAATTTCACCACAAGAATGGGGATTGTGTTCAACATGGAGGTCTTCACTAAGTAGGAGATCAAAGAAACCAAAGGAAGATAAGTTCATGACATGATAAACATGAAGGCGAGATAGGGATAACACAAGGAGAATTCCCTAACATAAGGGGGGAAGGCAAGGTATTACAAGGAATTCCAAGCATCATGAAGAAGATACAAGGAAGGATACAATTGCAATTGTCTTGAATTCCCTATGGGATTCCAAAACCCCAAGGTCAAGATGCACATACATAGGGAAATTGCAACATGTTCCACATTCAAGAACTATACCAAGGAATCCAAGCTCAACATGCAAGGAATTTCAAGATCAAAGAGTATCAAGGAAATATTTCAAGATTTTGGACTTGAAAGTAGAAATGCATTACAAGGATGAAATTCCCAAACAAGAAGATGAAGAGTGCATATGATCAAGGAATGAATAGAAGAGTTAAGAAAAGTTAGAAACTTAATCATTTAAGATGATGCAATTTTGGATATGCCCCATCATCATGACATTGAGCAAATTGGATAATGTTTAGTATCAAAAGATATTTCTCAATCACAAACACTTTGTGATGCTCTACATTGTGTATGCTAAGGTCGCATCCAATCACCACCAACCAATCAATTTGTGGCACATCAACATGTCCAAGTTCGTTGAACTTGACTCATCCAAGGGGAGAGCAAACGACACATGGCACTGTATCAAAAATTATTCTCTGTACCTAACCTCATCTCTCATTTGTCAGGATTCGAGAGAGGACATGTGTCCTAAATATTGTAATTATTTCATTGGCCAAAAGTAGTTGTAGCTAACCCTAATTAGGGTTTCATCATGTAATCTCGACCGTTGATCTTGAATCGATATGAGCCATTGAATTGTAATGAGACCTCTATATAAGGCTCAGTTCTCTCATTTGTAAAGGTCAATAGTGAATAGTTAGAAGTAGCAAGAGTAGGAGGAAAGGGGATTGTTGCCAAGGCTTGTTGTAATAAACATACTATTTTCATTGAAGTGATGGTGGATGTTGCATGGTCTCTACTTCTCATAGTTTAGATGTGTTCGATGAATGGAAGATTTAATTGTTGATGAATGGTGAAGCCTAATGTTCATACCACTTGGGATTCATTGATTGCAAGTTGCAGTGCGTGATTAGATAGAACTTATCTAAAAGCTTAACTTCACTTACTATATGCTCATTGTTCATGATGTTGGTGTGCATAGGTGATATGAAAATAATTCGCTTATCCTTAGGAGCTTGCACCATCTTTGTGTAGTTGTTTCCTCATGGTGAAGAAAAGCTTGGTTTGGTTGCACCGAGTCAACAAGCATTTCTTACATTGTTTAAAGTAGCATAGACTTTCTTAACCCTTATCTCCTTTTGTCTTTTATTTCCCAAGTTGAGTCATTATAGATTCCACATTCCAACAGTGTTAATAGATGTAAGTCCTGTTGTGATTCCAACAAAATCACATCATATTCACTGAGCCTATCCCAATAATTAAGCTGATTGTTCGTATTGTAAACCTTGGAGTCATCTCATTTGATCATATTCGTTAGCATGTGAGGTTTCTTTGTTCAAGACACGATAGAATACTTAGTATTTTATTTTGTGTTCAGGGTGTTCTAAAAACCACGTCAACAAATACCACCTTTATCTACCCTGATAATGCTACCATTGTTAGGATAACCGGTGGACAACTAAGAGTGGGGGGGGGGGGGGGTGAATCAGTTGTCAACAGATTATAAAACAAAACCTTTTACCGGAATGCATAAACCAAATATCGGAATAGCAAATATAACAATTAAGCACAAACATAAATCACAGAACAATTACCAATCATCCATAACACACAACACCAGGATTTGTACGTGGAAAACCCGGTGAAGGGAAAAACCACGGTGGGAAGCCTACCCACAGTTAGATAATACTTCTGCAGCAAGTATGTGATTACAATAAGAGGGGCCTGCACATGCAGGAAGGCCAACAACCTAGAGCGCACTGCTCATCACAAAAGGAGCCTCACTGACTACAAAATAAATCCAGACTACAATCTGAAAAGATGAATGAATTGCAAGAATAGCATCTCCTATGCCTAAGTACAGTTCCGGTTAAGCTCAATACCAAAGGTCTTAAACCTCTTGCACAAACCCAATTCGATCACCTATGATCAACCAAAACCTCTGCATATGATTACAACTTTATTCGCACACAAAAAATCCCATAACCCATACCTATTCTGCGATCTACAAAGAGATCTTACATCATATTTATACCAACCCAGGACCTAAACAATTGGGTCGGCCACCTAAAAGATAATACAATAGATCTGTTACATAATCCCGCAAACCAATGATAAACCAAGTTGGCCTAAGACCGAAACAACATAAACCAAACAATAAATCCAACTGGTGATGCATCGGGAGCATCAACCAACATGTTACATAAACCGGTCCATCGTTTAACAGAATAACACCAAGATAGGTCCGGTGCTAACTGCAACATCACCGATCAACTGGAACATGAACATGATGACCATCAACATCCTGATAACCTTCTAGAAGCCGCACCAACACCACTTATCGGATTCACCAAAAGATCTTCATCAAAGTGCTGCTGGTAAAACCCTTACCGGAACATATGATAGCATCCGGATCATCAAATCCTGAACCAACTGAATGTGATACACATCAAGAACACATGAATAACCAATCCAAACCAATTCCAACAGCCGGACCAAACCGAAGACAAATCTCGAGATCAACATCAAAGACCAGCCACTCTACCGGAAGTCGGTAGATAGCAAAACAACTAGTGTTGATATCAATAACAAACATCAATATAACACATAATCAATTCCTCCAAATTGCCAACAATCTCCCCCTTTGGCATTGATGGCGACACTAGATGTGAAAAACATCCAAGTTCCAAGAAGTGCCAAACAAACTCTCCAAGATGATATGACAATGAAGTTCTGAACCAACAGATTAAACTCCCCCTGTGAATGATATTCCTGTTAAGCTCAGTTTTTCACATATATATCTCTCCCCCTTTGACATCAATGCCAGAAATATGACATAAACATCGAAGAAAAGTCATAAATCCTCTAAACCACACAACTGACTACTCCCCTTGAGTAGTAGCACCAACACATCAATCTGGAATGAATGATAGTTGTGATAATGCATGCCAGACTGATGCCAATCAGCATCACTCAAGTCTCTACCGGAGGGGCAGAAACTCCCAATCTGTCTCTGAAGTACTCAAATGATTCCTTAGGCAAAGGTTTAGTGAAGATATCTGCAATCTGCTCTTAATGTTCACATAAACCAGTTTGACTTCATTTGCTTCCACCTTCTCCTTCATAAAATTATACTTGATAGAAATGTGCTTAGTCTTAGAATGGAATACCGGATTCTTTGATATGTTAATAGCAGCAGTTATCATAGTGAATAACTACCGGTTCATTGCAATCTACCCTTATATCTTTCAACATTTGCTTCATCCATAGAACTTGTGTACAGTTAGTAGCAACAACAACATACTCTGCTTCAACAATAGATAAAGAAGTACATGACTGTTTCTTGTCGATCCATGAAACAAGTAAACAAGTTTCTTTCCAAGAAAGAAAGCTCCACCGGATGTGCTCTTCCGGTCATCAACGTTTCCAGCCCAGTTAGCATCTATATATGCACATAGTGTAAAGTCATCATTTTTAGGATACCACAAACCATACTCAGTTGTTCCTTGCAAATACTTGAAAATCCTTTTCATTGCACTCTCATGATTCTCTCTAGGATCACTCTGATATCTTGATACAATACAAACTGCATTCATTATATTTGGTCTAGTCTGAGTCAGATATAACAAACCACCAATCATAGATTTATACCTTGTAGGATTTATCAGAGTTGATGCATCATTCTTTGTCAATTTCTCACTTGTAACCATAGGAGTACCAACCGGTTTGGAATTTTCCATACCAAATTTCTTCAACAACTCTCTAGCATACTTAGTTTGACAGATGAAAATACCTTTATAATTCTGAGTAATCTGCAAACCTAAGAAAAATTTCATCTCTCCAATCATAGACATCTCAAATTCATTCTTCATATTATCAGAGAATTCCATACATAACTTATCTTCACCTCCAAAAATGATATCATCAACAACGACTTCAACAATCAATATGTCATCATCAGTGATCTTATAATATAAGTTACTGTCAGCATTATCTTTAGTGAAACCAAGCTTCAAAAGATATTTGTCCAATCTAGCATACCAAGCTCTAGGGGCTTGTTTCAATCCATATAAAGCTTTCCTTAACTTGCAAACCATGTCTTCGTCATTTGAAAATGAAAATCCATCAGGTTGCTCAATGTAAACTTCCTCTTCAAGATCTCCATTCAAAAATGCACACTTAACATCCATCTGATAAACCTTGTATTTCTTATGGGCAGCATAAGCAAGAAATAATCTCACAGCTTCAATCCTAGCTATCGGAGCAAAAGTCTCATCATAATCAGTTCCTTCCTTCTGAGAATATCCTTTACATACCAATCTAGCCTTATTCCTCACAACTTGTCCATCCTCATTCAATTTATTCCTAAAAACCCATTTAGTTCCAATAACATTCTTATTTTTAAGTCAGGGATCTAAAGTCCATGTGATGTTCTTTTCAATCTGATCTAATTCCTCTTCCATAGCTTTCATCCAACATTCATCTTTACAAGCTTCAATAACTCATGCCATTCAACTTGAGAAATTAAACATACCTCATCAGCTGCCAACCTTCTTCTTGTCATCACTCCTTTGTTCTTGTCTCCAATGATCTGATCTTTTGAATGATTTAACCTTACATACCTAGGAGTCTTCTGACTTTCTGTTTCTCTGCTCTGATCTTCAGTTACTGTTGAATTTTCTGATACTGCCAGGGTAAGTGGTTCAACATTCTGTTCTGCTACAGGTGCTACCGGTTCAGTTATGATCATCTCCACTTCCGGTTCTCTCATAAGTTTTGATTCGACCTTTGTCTTGCTCATCCACCTTGACATTAGCACTCTCCACAATTCTCTGCAATCTTTTGTTATAACATCTATATGCTTTGCTTTCATTAGAATAACCAAGAAATATCCCTTCATCACATCTAGGATCAAACTTTCCAATGGACTCATCTCTTTTTATATAGCATTTACTACCAAAGATTCTGAAATACTTAACTGTGGGTGTATGACCAAACCATAACTCATAAGGTGTCTTACCGGTGTCTCCTTTGATATGAACTCTATTGAATGTGTATATAGTCGTGCTCACTGCTTCTCTCCAATAGATATGAGGCAAATTAGCCTCCATCATCATAGTTCTGGCCGCATCCAAAATAGTTCTGTTCTTTCTTTCCACAACACCATTCTGCTGAGGTGTCTAAGGTGCAGACAAATATCTCCTTATCCCATGCTTCTCACAATAACTGTTAAATTAATCGGATGTAAATTCACCACCCTGATCTGACTTAAAGCATTTAATCTTCAACCCTGTCTCTGTCTCAACTTTAGCTTTAAAGATCTTAAACTTTTCAAAAGCTTTATGTTTCTCCCTTAAAAAAGTAACCCACATCATTTTGGAATAATCATCAATGATTAGCATGAAATATCTATCGCCCTGAAAACTTCTTATTCTAGTAGCACCACACAAATCAGTATGAATAAGATCAAGAACATCATTAGATTTGTCTTGTATACTCTTAAAAGAAGTTCTGACTTGCTTTCCCATTTCACATTCCTTACACACCGGATTATAGGGCTTCATAATCTTAGGTATATCTCTAACAGCCTTAGTTGAACTGATCTTTACAATGCAATCAAAATTCACATGACACAACTCTCATCAACCTGTGCAATCAAACATGTCTTCTCACTGGAGTTCAAATGAAAGATGTTACCTTTAGTTTGTGTACCGGTTGCAATCTCCAAACCATATCTGTTAATGATTTTGCATTTTCCATCCTTGAACTGTAATTGAAATCCCTTATCCACCAATTGTCCTACACTCAAAAAGATTATGCCTTAAATCTTCAACATAATAAACATTATCAGCGTTATGCTTACCATCCAATGATATATTTCCTCTTCCTCTGATCACACATGCTTTGTCATCTCCAAATCTAACCAGACCACCATCAAATTCTTGTAATGATAGAAACTTCATTTTATCTCCAGTCATGATGTGAACATCCACTGTCTATCACCCATTCATCCTTGTCTTCAATTTTAGCAGCAAGGGCCTTTTCCTCATTTTGAATAATAGGTGCCGGAGCATCTTCCTTGATAGCCAAAAATGTCCATTCCTTTCCATTGCCGGATCCACTAGTTGAATCTTGTGCCGGTTCATCATTAGAATCAGTTACACCTTCCTCATCCGCATAGTAACATGATTTGTCTTTGTTCCTCATGTACTTATGCCATTTCTGATAATCATGGTTTGGCCTAAAAGATCTTCTAGCTTTCTTCTCAAATCTTGAATTCCTTTCAGGACATCAAGATGCAAAATGACCTATCTTATTACATGCAAAACATTTTAAAAGGTGATTTTCCTTCATACTTACTTCCTGTCGGACCTTTAGGTACTCTTCTAGCAAATAGGGCTTCAAGTTGCTCAAACTCATCATCTTCTTTCCTCATTTCCTCTAGTTCCTTCGCATATAAAGCTTTCCAATCACTCTTGCCGGTTGATGATGCAGATGTATGAAAAGCAGATTTAGTCTTTGCAGCTCCTTGAGGACCAAATTCTTCAAGCTTAAAAGCAGATAATTTTCTAACCAAAGTATCCCTGTTAACAAAAGTGTTAGCCATTGCTCTTAGCTCATTAATTGCAGTAGCCTTCATCTTGTAAGCCGATGGCAAGCTCTCAGTACTTTAGAAACAATCTCATCTTCGCTCAGAGATCCACCACAACACTGAATTCCCATAACAATTTCATTAACACTTTCCATAAAAGCAGTAATCCTTTCATCTTCTTCCATCTTCAGGTTCTCATACCTCACCCTGTAACCATCAAGTTTAGCAATTTTAACAGTAGGGTCACCTTCATTTAGAGCCTCCAACTTATCCCATATAGCCTTCGCAGATGATTGGTCAGTTAATCCCATAATTTGCTAATCACAAAGTGCACTCAAGAGTGCTTCTCTAGCTCTATAGTCATTCTCAATGTCCATATCCAAGCTTGCCGGAGGAGGATTGCCAGATGCCAGACTATGAGGAGTATAGCCTTTTTTTGTGATCTCCCAAATCTCTTTCCCAATACATCTCAAATGAGTTTCCATTCAAATCTTCCATACCCTGTAATTTGTCGAATCAAGCTTAGGGGTTTCTCTCCGAAAACAGATGTAGTTGAACTATTAGTTGCCATAGGATCTTCCTCAAGCGGTTAAGCTTCTGTAGAAAGGATGTGGCTTTGATACCAATTGTTAGGATAACCAGTGGGCAACTGAGAGGGGGGGGGTGAATCGGTTGTCAATAGATTATAAATCTTTAAGCACACAAAACCTTTTACCGGAATGCATAAACCAAATACCGGAATAGAAGATATAACAATTAAGCACAAACATAAATCACAGAACAATTACCAACCATCCATAACACATAACACCAAGATTTGTATGTGGAAAACCCGGTAAATGGAAAAACCACGGTGGGAAGCCTACCCATAGTCAGACAATACTTTTGCAGCAAGTATGTGATTACAATAAGAGGGGCCTGCACTTGCGGGAAGGCCAACAGCCTAGAGCACATTGCTCATCACAAAAGGAGCTTCACTGAGTACAAAATAAATCCAGACTACAATTCGGAAAGATGAATGAACTACAAGAATAACATCTCCTATGCCTGAGTATAGTTTCGATTAAGCTCAATACCGGAGGTTTTAAACCTCTTACACAAACCCAATTCGATCACCTATGATCGACCAAAACCTTTGCATATGATTACAACTTTATTCGCACACAGATAATCCCATAACCCATACCTATTCCGCGATCTACAAAGAGATCTTACATCATATTTATACCAACTCGGGACCTAAACAATTAGGTCGGCCACCTAAAAGATATTACAATAGATCCGTTCCATAATCGCGCAAACCAATGATAAACCAAGTAGGCCTAAGACCTAAACAACACAAACCAAACAATAAATCCAACCGGTGACGCATCGGGAGCATCAACCAACACGTTACATAAACCGGTCCATAACCTAACAAAATAACACCAAGATAGGTTCAGTGCTAATTGCAACACCACCGATCGACTGGAACATGAACATGATAACCATCAGCATCCTGATAACCTTCTAGAAGCCACACCAACACCACTTATCGAATTCACCAAAAGATCTTCATCAAAGCGCTGCCGGTAAAACCCTTACCGGTAACCAAAAGGCTTACTAGAACATATGATAGCATCCGGATCATCAAATCTCGAACCAATTGAATGTGATACACATCAGGAACACATGAATAACCAATCCAAACCAATTCCAACAGCCGGACCAAACCGGAGACAAATGTCTAGATCAACATCAAATACCAACCACTCTACCGGAAGCTGGTAGACAACGAAACAACTAGTGTTGGCATCAATGACAAACATCAATGCAACACATAATGAATTCCTCCAAATTGCCAACAACCATCTTCTGCTAGGTGAAGTTAATCAGCTTCTATTATATTTTTGTTCTACTACAACCTCATTTTCATTGATCTGTTTCTTCTCTATGATAGCTAGAAGAGATTCACTTGGGGAAGAGTCTTGCCCCATTGCCTCTAGCTCCATATAATATTTTTCTTTTAAGTCTTTCCATGGAAGAGGGAATGATCATAAGGGTAAAACTAATCATTATTTCTCACCTTTAGAAAGCTATTCCTCATACTTGAAGATTCTTTGTTCTTCTACTAAGTTTTTTTATTGACTCATGCCGTGTGACTTCTATACGCCTCGTTATCTTGTTACACTTATAGAATCTAAATGTAGCATTTCCATAATCAATCTGTTGCAAGAAATAACACCTAGTTAGCTTTATACATATGCTTTTAGGAAGTGGAAAGTCTAGGTCCCTTTGAACATTGATCATAGCATACACTATTTTTAGTATTTACTTTATTTAGAGTATTCAAATCTATTTCTACAACTTCCACCCACCAATCTTGCTATCTTTCGTAGACAAACTTCTTTCCAATACTCTAAAGGAAAACCATACCAACATATCCATACATTTTCTATAGGGAAAATGGAAGGAGCACTAGGGATCCTTTAGGAAGAGTATATTTCCATGTTCATTTGTCATTCCCTTTGCTCCCATTCCAAAATATCCTCTCTTGATAGCCATTTGTCTTTACACAAGCTATTATTTCTCTTGAACTAAAGGCATTAACATTTTGCATCCTTTAAAGGAAACATTAATACTTTATGGATTACGAAAGTCACATTTACAATATTGACCCGATAGCTCCCTTGACTCTTTCCTAAAGTTGTCCTGTTTTTTCCAATTGTTTTTTGCCAGATTGGAGCTTTATCTTTTGTTGATATCTCACCTTTTTCTCTAGTAGAAATCCCTTGAATTTTTCCATTATTTGGTATCAATCAAGATTGACCTTTCTCTTTTATCCTTGGAAACAATCTTGGTAATTGGAATCTGAACAAAACTAGGTTTTGCTGAAAATATAACTTCAAAACCCTAATTTGTTTTTGGAAACTTGCACATCTAGTGCTTGAAACCCTAGTGCTTTTGGAAAAAGGAAACCAAGGCCAAAAACTCTAGCACAACCTTCTCCTAATGAAAATTCAAACTATGAAACACTAGTCGCTCGTTGTGTCTGGTTTGATATCAAACCCTAGGTGCCTCTTGAAACTTGCAAAAGTCTTTTGAAAATGTTGTATTCTTTTATGGTGACCCATGGTATTTTAAAAAACTGCTCAAAACCTTGACAGTGGTGGCACTATGCTCGGAAATCTGCAAAAAGCTTTGGGCCATGGTACACAAAGGTGATGCAACTCTTATATCCTTCAAAATTTTTACTCCTAATCTTGGCAAATGGGAAGATTTGAGTGAAATATGTGAAGCAATGAGAGATAAATAAATGACAAACGGTATGCCTTGGGGGAATGAGTTGCTTTTCTCTTGTGTTTTATCCAATCAAGTCATACAAATCATGCTTATATGGTGGCTTTGACACTTAATTTTCACATACACCTGGTTAGCTTTACTTGAATCGCACAATTGAGTGATTTCATCAGTTTATCACTTGCTTTTTGGTCCTCCATGGAGTTGTGTACTTTTATCAATCCACCACTTTTGTGTTTTTCATACTTTTAGACATCACAATGGTGGATCATGTGATTTATGCTGTATCTCCACTCTTTTTTTTTCCCAAAACTTGACATTGCAATTGTTTCCACTTTTTTTTTCTTTAACGACTTTGGGAAATGTAATGAAAAGCCATGTGCTTTTTAATGTCCCCAAATTGGGATATTAAACAATTTGTAAATTTTATAATTTTTTGTTGGTTATGCAACTGAAAATAAAATGTGATTTTAAAAAAAATTAAACCTTTTTTTGTTTTCTATGAAAATATTTGGAATAATTGAAAGCAATTAAATTTAAACACTAAATCAATACTAACCTTAACTCTACACTAACCTGCACTATTTTCAGAAGAATTGAAATTAAATGTGAAATAAGGACCGGTGCAGCTATTTAAAAATGATTGATATTGACAAATGCTAGATGCCAAGCAGATCGCAGCAGAAATAAGGCAGAATATATGAATCTGACAGCCAGTAATAATCAAGCGTTAGTCTCCTAAGTATTCTCATATGCCAGTGCAGCAATCAAGGTCATAACAGTAGCATGCCATTCAAATTAGCATGCTGATCAATAGTTGCCAAACACTCTAAAACAGTTCACAAACAGTTGGTTTCAGATTTCATCACTAACAGACTGTAATAAATGATATTTTCAATTTAAATAGGGAACAGTGACCAGATCACCCAGTTAGGACAGACTGTAGCATGAAAGCAATGCAATTTGAAATATAAGCAGGCGCAAATAACACCAAGAATGAAGGAGCATAATATGTTTGATACATGCCAATACAGATTGCAGCCAGCTAGCATTGAATATGGCATTGCAATAAACACTTTGAATATGGAGTGTATGTGAATTGACAGCAATTCACCATACACTTGGTGTAGTTGATTAGAGTATTAACTTGCCCTACAAACTTGGCGCTTCTTGTAATGCCTTCCAATTTTGCCACAAATTTGAATCCAACAAGACAGAATTTTCATCCCCAATCTATATTGATCCCATGAGGGGGGTTTCATCCTCCAGAACTTGCCAAACTTGCCAAACAAGGGGTGTTGTGTAATATCCCCCTTAATTTTTTTTCAATTTTTTCAGTTTACAATCAACACAAACACCTGTTGGGGTTAGAAAATGAAATCCCAATACTGCTGAAAGTAACCCTTTCCACCTTTTGATCACCGAGAGCCCAATCTGGGAGGGTGAGAGCATGTAGTGTTGAGGGGATCGTTAGATGCAAGAAACTGAAATTGATTACAATACTTGGGCGGCAATCCAGCCCCTTCCACTTTTCAGCGGGATAATGAGAAGACTGAAAGATCACTTGGCAGTAAACCAGCCAAGGACAAGCCAAGAAACTCAAGTAGCAATCACTCAACTGCTTTTCCAGCGGGAGAACTAGAAATGAAATTACAAATCAACTCCACCGCTTATGTAGCGGGAGGACAGTATTACAATATTCAAAGTAGGCGGCAAAGCCAGCCTCTTCCACTTATGCAGTGGGACTAAGAGCAATAATCCAATTAGATAGTTGTTAGTACTACTAACCAGCTTTACAATGCACAATATGGATTACAAATTAAGAGAAATCACTATCCCAAAGATAGGCAGCAAGGCCAGCCTCTTCCACTTTACAGTGGGTCTAAGAAAGATCAATAGAAATTGTTGTTAGTACTACTACTAGTCTTACAATATGAATCATTGAAGATAAGAATGAAGAACCAACAACTGCAAACAATTACCAAGATCTTTCTCTCCACACCAAAGAACCCACACACCCTAAAACCAACTCCACACAAGAAGACACTCCAAAATGGAAAATCTCTACAGATATACTCCCAGCATGCTGAACACACACAGACCAGCAACACCAAATCCCACTAAAACACTCACAATTCGCCCAATTCTTAACCAAATAACATGAAACTGAAAGCATATGATCACTAGGAGGTAGGCGATCAATCCTGGGACAACAAAACATGGCAAACTAACTCCAATAATTTATGCATGCATCCCAAAGCACTCGGCCACATGGTATGGCCAGCTAGAGTATGATTTTGCAAAAAAATAATTCCAAACACCATTTTAGACTCTACAACTCACAAAATGAATCGATCAAATCATAAAAAGAGATAGAAGAAATACCCAGAACGAGAAGAATGACACACTGAGGCCTGCAACCAAGAATCTACTTCAGCACACTCCACGACTAGCAACAAGAACACTCAGAAATCCACACAAATCTTCACCACATTGAGTCCAATCTGCTCCTCTGGATGAAAAACAGTCATACATTCAGCTAGGCGCTATCTCTCAAGCACAAAATTGAGGCACTAGGAGGTATGCATTCCTCGAAGTAAGAGTCTGATAGCATTTTGGCAGCACTTCGTTATCAAAGCAATAATGGATACCAAAATGAGAGCCCAAGGTTCTTATTTATAAGTTTCTCCCCAAATCGAACTTCTTCTCTCTCCAATATGGGATTAAACAATGGCATTCAAATTTCCTTTAATTTACATTTCATTTCACTTCATTTCAATACCTCACCAAATCGCCCAAGTCACATCCACCCTTAATCGCCACTTTGATAAATATAATGCTTGTTAAAATAATATTGATGAAACTGCACTTTGGCATCTCAATATGAAGGTGGAATATTTCGCCAAATAGTCTTAGGATAAAAATAATATTTCCTTCTCTAAGTTGTCCAAGATCATAGCAGAGTCACCTTATTAAAATTGCCAATAATGTGTAAAGTGAGCGCTCAACAATGACTTATAAATAATAATATAACTTAGGTAATCTTTCTTAGAAAATTGTCCAACTTGTCTTAAGTTATAATTTAATTAAAAACACCATGGCGACCCCTTGAAGTCACAACACAAATTACGCCTAGGCCATGGGGAATAATAAAGTATTAAAAAATACTTTTGCTTCCAAAAACTGAATACTGCCAAAAAGAGTTGAGGCCAAGGTACTGAACTGCATTGCAGAAAATAGTCATTTGAGTTCGAACACAGGATCCTACCAAAAATAACACTGCCAGACATAGCCATTGAGTTGAACTGTAGAACCCTTGCCAAAAATAGGACTGCTAAAAATAGTACTTACTATAAATAGCATACTGCTAAAAATAGTGTGTCAAAAGTCATTTTCATCACATTCTGAGCAACAGTCATGACTTACTAAAAGTAGTAAGTTCGGAAATCATCTCCAAAAAATTTGCATGTCAAACCACACTAGAGCTCTCAAAAAACCCAGAAAAACCCTATAAAGCAAATAGTCGTCGCCCTGTCGCAATTTACTAAAAATAGTAAATTCATAAATCTTCTATGATTGGAATGCATGTTATACCATCCTGAAGCTCACGAAAAACCTAGAAAGAATCTAGAGAGAAAACTGTAGAACTCTTGCAAACACCTCTCCTAAAACCTTCCTGAATACAGGAACTCTAATTTAGTCTCTGATTAGCCTATGGGTTTCCAAAATAGGCTAAGACTCCATCCATCAGTCTAGAACTGAGAAGGGGACATTACATGTTGTCCTTGGATGATCAGATTTGAAAATTGAGTTTGAATGGATACTTTGATGCAAGCTTTGACTTCTCTCTTATAAATGCTTTACTTTATTTGTTTTTATTTATTATGTCTTTTCCCTTCAAGTATTTAAAAATACTTTTAAATTACATCCAAAGGCCCCTTTTCGAATTGCATTTGAGTAAAGTGTTAAAAGTAGGTTTTAAACATTGCATAGAACCTAAAATAATATTTAGGTAGCCATTTAGAAAATTAAGTGACTGGCCCACTAAAATATTACTATTTTTATTTCCCTTGCTCTATCCTTTAGCCTATGGAAAGGGAATAGGCTAGAGCTAATATTCAAGGATCTAATCCCAAAAATGGGACGTGACTTGATCAGGGTTTATCTATCACATTTTCTCAAAATATCACTTTTGGGTTGTGCAACTTACCAAAGAGGCACTAGTTTTGTGGCATGTCCCCACCATAAGGAATTTGTTGATACATTAGAAAATCATCTTATTCCTGAGACTTCACGATTTTCTATTAAAATCCCACACGATCGGGCAGTAACAAGACAGCAATCATGCGCAGTGATGACTACCTAAGGACAACGATAAGAATGCAGCAGCATATTATGAGCGGCAACTCTATTAGAAGAGGGCGATGATTGGTATAAGACAAAGAAATAAAAGTCAAATTATGCTAACAGCAATTAAGGGATAATTAACAATTAAAGCATCTTAAGCAGAAATTGGTTAAGTATTCGCGACCCAATATATGGTTAGCAGCGATAATCATTAATTTATTAGGTTACCATTAAGGAACAATGATTCATATTAAGCAGAAATTACATTGTGACAGGCTGCAATACAAATGAAGAGTCATGATTGCTCAAAAGAGTATGGGTGGTGTCCCTTTCAATAGACAACTAAATGAAAAGGTATGTCTATTCTTTCCACCATGAAGAATATAAAAGGAGGAGATCGGATCAGATTTGAGGGATCACCAAGTAATCATCATCGACTAAGAATAATCACAGCAATCAGTGAACAAGGGACAATAACGAGAATCAGAAATGTGTAAACAGCAGATACATATTCAGGATCAGACTGACACTAATCTGATTCAGACTTGTTATAGTCAGCATCTAATAACTTGAATGATAGCTATTGTGGTACAAATTTAGCTTATGCATTAATTGTCAATATTTATTCCTTATATGTATGATTGGATATAAATTGCATATGTCTGATTAATAAATCTGTTTGTAAACCCTAACCCTAATTTCTTGCAATGGCAATTCTAAGGAAAACTCTAGAGCAATTAGGAAGGAGACATTACAAAGCTCTCGGCTTCGGGTGAACCTATAATGCTTCTTCTCCCACCACCTAATGTGTTTGAAATGATGTTATAGATATTATATGAATATCATGTGTTATGGACTAACCCTAATAATGGATATATATTATATATGTGTATATGTTTCTTATGTTATGATTGTAGGATTTGGTTCCAGGATCACACTATTTTAAGAGATATTTTACTTGGTAAAAATGTAACTTTAACCCTAATTTGTTGCAATGGTGATTCTAGGGCAAACTCTAGGGCAATTAGGAACCGGACATTACGATTTGACACTTATAAATTTTTGATGGTCTAGTGGTGGACCTCACAACTTACGTTACTCACTTTTGTCAACTTTCCACATTTGTGGTGGGCCTTTGGTGTGTCATACCAAAGAAGAAAAAATCGGCAAAAACTTGGATTAATTGGCAAAAATCGTGAAACTTTTGGAATGCCGATTTTTTCCCCAAAATAATTGTAATTTGTGATATTGTATAAAATCGTTGACCAACGACTTTGACCATTTTTTTGACGAATTTTGAGGATTTGCAGATTTGAACACAGCGATTCTAGGTCGAGTTTTCAGCGTCATGTTCAAAATTCAGCAAACTTTTAAAAAGCATATTGAGATTCGAGAAATCCGCCTCCAAATTCGTATGAAACATGCGGCTTCCTAGACAAATCGTTGTTGAGGGCGAAGTTTCTTCCGTTAGCAGCTAGGGCACGATAAATTTCTAGCCGCCACAGAGCTTTGAAGGTGTGTGGCGTGATAGATTCAATTACAGGGATTTTGTGAGAAAAAAACGTAAGAAAGGATTTCCATGAGAGGAAGGATTTTCGTGACGAGCAACCCTGCCAAAGGATTTCATTCCACTCGATGACGACGACAAAAATGTAGCGTGGTTTTTTCTGGTTTTTTAATTTTTTATAAAATATTATAAATTTTATAATGTTAGATTTTATAATCGTTAAAAAAATTAAATATTATTTTACTTATATTAAATGTTTATTAAAAATTAATATTAATATATTTAAATTTACTATATACTATTATTTTATTTTACTTATTATTCATCTATTTTTTAGATAGAAATTAGTTTAGCATTTTTTGGTAAATAATTTTTTTAATTGTAAAGAAAACTTACTATTTAATTAAATCATGTATTTTTAATTTTTTTAAAGTTAAATATAAAAAATTAATATATTGAAATTAAATTTAATATTTATAATGTTTTTTCAAATGAAAAATAAGAATAATATATTTTTATTATGTTGTTAAATCTATTTAGTGATTTAATATTATTTTAATGAAATAATTATGAGAAAAAAGTAAGTGTTATTTATATTTTTTAAAATTAAATTTTTATAATACAAATTTAATGTTAAATTTTTTTCAAAATTTTCCCCTACTTCATCCGAATTTTATATTTATATAATAATTATAATATAACAATATATTATTATAATAGAAATAATAATATGAATATAATATATTATTATTATATTATTATATAAAAATATTATATTATCTGATTTTTTCCCGAGCTTTTAAAAAAATCTTATACTTTTGGTTTGCCCATTAATTCTCCAAACGATTAATGCTTCTTTGTGTCATACAACTCATCACTAGGCTGCCATTTTTCTTGATTATTTTTTTAACATAACATTTGTATCCATGTTCATTTATGCCTTTTTGTATGCATTGGAAAGTGCCTATCATTATCTACACAATGATGTTGATTAGAGTCCAAAATATGACAACAATAAACATGGGACATGAGGATTTCATGACAAATAAATAGATAGAAAATGGCTCAATACAATTTTTTTTGTATGGGTACAACATATCCATCGCAAGTATCAATAGATAATAGTTGTAAACCATCATTCCTCTCCAATAGTGAATATGGGTGAGGGGCATGTGGAACATGGGGCTGTATGTCCAAATATTAACTCATTTGGTGTAGAATAGAAAATGATCGTAGAGAAAGATAAGGCAATTAATATTTTGATAGTTACTGCCACATCAGACCTTTGCAGCTACATAGAAAACTTGGTCATTGCCTCCTTGACCTTGCATGTGGAGCAAAGGAACCAATGGATGATTGAGTTTGAGTCAACGTGTTGAAAGGCAATGCTTTGTGGAACCTCCCAACCTGATCTGCCATATGAATCATTGCAGATGAGGATATGATATATATTGCATATATAATAGTAGCTAATTTTACCTACATTTTATGTTTTTAAAAGAATTCTTCCTAATTTTTCTCATGGATTGGGCTTCTGCAATTTTATCTGTTACTAATTTGTGGCTACTTATTTTCTTTGAAAAGAAAGATTATGAAGTGCTTAAGTTGGCACGTGTGTTCATGGAATGATGTTAGAAAGTTCTTATAATACTCTAGTGAACATCTTTCACTTGCCTCAAAAATACCAATAGAAAAATCTGGAAGTTTTTTCTGGTTTGGTCCTCAGCTAGTAGAACCTCTGAATTTGGGTTAATATTTTTGAAAATTTTGTGGTTGATTGCAGGGATCACATCCTGAATGTAGTTCTCGAGTACCAGCAATCTTAGAGACTCTCCAAAACCTAGAGCTCACTCCAAAGGTCCACTACATGTGCTATTTCTTTGTTTTCATAGTTTCTTGTTACCACATTTCTTTGCTAGAAGGTTTTGAGTACATCCACTATTTGTGTTTTTGTTGTTGTGTATTGTTATTTTTCACATCTAGCATTAAAAGCATGATGAAATTGGAATATGCATTACTTTCCTGCACTTTTGGAAAATATTTTATTCCACTTGGGTTATTATTATACTTGCATTTAAAAGGTTGGAGTTGTCAAACGTGGGTTGAGTATTATTATGCTTCCATATTGGTTTGCATCATTGTTAGGTTCGCCAAATTTGAAAATAAAAATTTATAAAACCTCCTTCGAATTGTTTAAAATTTGCAAAAACAATCATCCCTATATAGAGCCGCTGAAGTACCACACTGAGTTGTGGCGGATGAGGCTACATCACCGGTAGCACATCAAACAGTTGGGGTAAAATGTCCTCCAACAAGGCAAAAGTTGGACTGCTAGATCTTCTTAAGCTCCAAGTTCAACTTCAAGTCTAGAACAGTCCGCTATGACCCGTGCTAGCTAAGTCTTATACCTTTTTAAGCTCCTTGCTTTGCAATCCTACACTTTTCACTTTCTTTTTCTTTTCGGCTTTGGTTTCCTTCATACATGTTTATTACGTCTAAATGGGATAACACATGTAGCCCTCGCATATATGTTTGTAGCCTCCATGCATATGTTCCGCATGTATCCCTTGCTTCCATTAAGTTTCCACCCTTTGGCTTCTTCTTTGGTGAAAACACATGTAATTGCTTTATGTAAAACGATTTGTCAAATCAGTGGACTTAATTTTTAGTATATTTTATATTAAGTAATTTTCAATTATGTGAATTACATTATAAACTAATGACTTCATCTAGAAGTTATGGAAAGTGTGTATAAACAAGTTACTAGAAAGGAGATAAGGGCCCTAGTTGTAGATGCATTTGTTTAGATAGTACTCTCACTTGCTATTTTGTGTTTGAACAAAAACTCCATCATTGTATGCATGCCCTAATATTAAATTTTTATAATTTAAACATTTATTATTATTAAACAATTATAATATATTAATAATTATTCCAATATTATAATAAAATAATAATAAAAAATATATTTTTTTTGTTCTAGTTTAATCACTTTATTTTTTGAATTTTGTCATTGATGGATTTGTTTCAATTTTTTTCCTTGCCAAGATCAAACACCAACCCAAACCTAGTGACATAGTTATAGTATATTATGAAGTCAACTATTAATGACTTTGTTTTATGGGCATGATGAAAACAGTGGCAGGACTAAAGATATGAGTGTGAAATTAGTTTCGCTTGATGTGAAATTTCATATCAATGAAAAGATGTAATGTCCCCTTTTCAGTGAGGAGTAATCAGTGGTCCATTGGCCTATTTCGGAGACCCGTAGGCTGATTGGAATGGAGAATTAGGATTTCCTATTTTTGTGGAGTTCTGCACGAGCCATTTGAGGACTGTCCGGTGGGAATTCTACATTTCTGTTTGTGGATTCCTTCTGGGTTTTTTTGTGAATTTCACGGTGGTATAACATGCATTCAGTTTTGAGAAGATGTCTGAACTTACTATTTTTAGTCAGTGGGTGTTGGGTTGACTGGATAGTACAGTTTTCTGGGTTTTTTGAGCTCTCTCACAAGGTCTGACGAGCATGTCTTTCCGAGGTGTTTTCATGACTTACTATTTCTAGTAAGTGTCAGTTTAGGTAGTGCTATTTTTGGCAGTCTTGAGCAGAGCTCCAATCTAGTTCAAATTAGTGTTTTTTGCACCTCCGTTCACATGGTTGATTTGGCAGCAATCAGTGGTTGATTTTAATTGCTAATTAAATATTATTACTTTATTCTAAAGTTTAATATTTAATTATTCCGACTGATTATATTTTTGAGGAATGACTTAGGAAGGAGAACATTATATTATTTATCCTAAGTCACAAGTTTATTTCCCTAAGTTGATGGCGTCAAAAGTGAAGATGTTTATTCTTTGCAATGTTGATATTATAACTTGGCGATTTTCCTTGGGAAAAGTTCGACTAGGGAGTGTGGAAGTGGATGCCATACCTGGAGGGGCATGTGAAATGAAATGCAAATGAATGTAAGGTAATTTGGGCGCCATTTTAGGTGAATTTGAGTTTCAAAATCTATAAATATAAGGGATGGGCTCCTCATTTGGTTATCTTGAGAATTTACACCATTATGTTGTCGGAATGGTAAGTGATTGAACTTCGAAGTTGGAAGAGCTTCCTAGTTGATTTAGTTTCGTACTTGAGACACAATACCTAGATGGATAGTTGATTTTGGGTGACGTTTTTGGAGTGTTTGATTCAGTTTCCAGTGTGAGTTTTGGAGTTTCTATGTTGCTGGTGCGTACTTGGCTGGAAGTGAGTTTTATTTGTACCTGCCTGTGTGTTTAGAACATCATTCTGGGTATCGGCTCTATCTATCTGTACTCCCTGGGCAATAAGGTTCACAAATTTGCAGATTGAGATTTGGGGATTCAGATTTTTAGTTTTAGATCAAAATTTTCAGCTTAGCTGTACCATTTTGGTGGTGCCTTGGGTTGCGTTCTGAGTGTTTGTGGTGTTCGTGTGGCTGGTTTGAGGTTTGGATCTCATCGTCTATGCTTTACCTTCTATTTGCTTCCATCATCGTGCAATTCAGAGTTGTTTTGGATGATTTGTAAGCATATTAGTGTGTCCATAGCTTGCTGGTTTTGTGAGTTTTCTGTGCATTTTCAGAATTTCAGAATTGGTGTTAGTAGTGGTTTTGCTTTTCATCTCTGTAGTTCTCATTGTAGCGGATAGGGATCATATCTTTTGATAACATTGAGAATGTAATGCTTCATGGATGCCAATAGTGTAATGTAGCTACACTTATTGTAAGGCTCATTTCAGTAGTACTAAACAGTCAATTATTCCTACTTTATACTTGTATTCCCCGCTGAAAAGTGGAAGAGGCTGGCTTGCCGCCTTCATTAGATAATTGTAATTATGTCTTCTCGCTGCATAAGTGGTCGAGTGATATTTGTTTGTAATGGTCCTCCCGTTGCATAAGCGGTCGAGTTGAGCTTTGTTGTTGTGTTCAGTCCTCCCGCTGAAACATTGTGGTAGAGTGATTCGTGTTGAGTGTGCTCTTGTTGCCTTGGCTGGTTTACCACCAAGTATCTTGTTTACCCATTGGATAAGCGGAAGGGGCTGGCTTGCCGCCCAATTATTGTAATCAGTACTTTCAGCAGTTTGCTACTAACGATCCCCTGCTACCGTATGCTCTCACCCTCCCAGTTTGGGCTCTCGGTGATCAAAAGGTGTACAGTTCCCTTCATTTGTTTGGATTACATTATTCTAACCCTAACGGGTGATTGGTGTGATTGTAGTCTTGCTGTAAAATTAAAAAAAAATTGTGTGGAATATTACAAAAGCACCATAGATAGTTACACGAGAATCTCTACTATGCATATAAATCACAAACTCTTTTAAGGCTATAATTGTGTTGTCTTGCAAATTCATTGTAAAGTGGAGAGAAATAGATTAAAAAACAAGATTGAGGAAAATGCACTTCAGTTGGCTGAATGTTGTTGTGATGTTTTCACACATCACCCCATTGCAAATGGGGACCCCCACTTTTTTGTTTCCTAGCTTAGTATTTTCTAGTTAGTCATCTTAGCTTGGCAATAATTGTAGTTTTTAACCTTTGTTTGTGAGAAGAGGTTTGTCTTGCCGATTTGGGTTGGGTTTGATTGAGTGATCTTTGAATGTCTCAAGGGTTTAATGTATTGTCCTTAGGTTGTGCAATCAAGTTAGGAACTCGATGTCAGGATGTAGAATTGAGGTCAAATTGCTAGAAGTTGTGAAAATTGCAAGATGTTGTCAAGAAGGAAAAGTTGCAAAATCTTGCAAATGTGTTGAAATTGCAAAATCTTGTCAAGTTGCAAAAATGTTGTTAGCGTCAATCGCTTAGAATTTAATGTTTTTGAAGTGTTAAGCATGGAAGAGATGGAAATTTCATTCATAGAAAAGGAAAATTCCTTGTCAAGGTTGGATTTTCTGACCTTGACAGGAAGGAAATAATAAGAAAATTTTGTTAAAATTCCTGAAAAAAAAACAAGTAAAATTCCTTGTGAAGAAATACAAATTCAAAAATAAGTTGTGAATATTCAAGATCAAATTGTTTTTCTTGAAAAAATTTCCAACTTTCATCTAACAAATTTTTCCAAGGTAGTTTCAACCTCAAAAAAATGTTTGTCATTATATTTCCACCTTAAATGTGAGGTAGCAATGTAATAAACCAACCCAATCTGCTATTTTGATTCTCTGAGTTTGCTGATTTTTTTGCGTTTGCTGGTTATTTCTGATTTTTTTTTTTGGAGTTTATGCTTGTGTTTTGGTATGCAATGGAGAATGACAATAAAATATAATGCTGGAAATAAATTAAATGAAATGTAAATGCAAGGAAAGACAATTTGATATTCTATTTGCTCCCAAATGAAGTTACATACCCATACATTCAGGTACAGGTCTGATTATTAACTGGAGCAGCCAATGAATTAATGCCTGGGCCTGATTTCTTCACATAGACAGCTTTCCTAATGTCTGATCTGCTATATCAGACCTAAATCAAGTCTGATCAGCCCCTAATTATGCCTCAAAACCCTACGTCCCAGATAGGGTTTTCTGGTAACTCTTCTTGGGAGGTACGGCTGGGCTGGAAATGGGTTGCCAGGCTCATAAAATGTCTAAAACTGACTGGATCTGCAATAATTTACTGATTCTTCCCTGCTGCAACCTATTTTGTCTGTTTTCCCTTTCCTGATTACATTGAAAAAGACCATAAATCAGACCCTTGGAAGGTATTGCACTTCTGTAAGCCCTCAAACTTTGAAGGTTTTTGTCTCCACAATCCAACTGCTGAAACCTTTGCTCCAGAGCTCCAAAATCAGAGATGCCAAGCTGAAAAATGACTTGTGAATGATGGCAAAAATCAACTCCAAAGTCTCTTTATGCTTTTCTCATCTTGCATGTACCCTTTTTAGGGTTCCTTGGTATCTTATGAAATATTATTTTTAATGTGCTTCAAATGATGCTCTCTAATTTGAACCCCCCCTTCCTGAACATTCAATTTTCTTAATATTATTAAAATATGCTTTTAAAAACAATTTTGTGCCTACTAGGAAGCATGTCCCCCAAGGTGGTCCCCTCCATTAGACCACTTTATTATTATAATAATATGAATGACTTTATTAAAAGGCACATTATTTAATTAAAATGAAATATTCCAAATTTTCCTTAAGTTCGTCCTCTGCTGCATCCTAACCGATCTCTGAACCTAGATTACTAGTCTTCTCTATGTCCTTTCATCTTCTCAGTTGGTGACCCTCTAGCGTGCTTGAGGTTGTGAAATATTACAAACAGAAGATCCTCAGATCTCATTGAGCCACTCAATCGATCCTCTTTCTGATCTTCATTAAATGCACCTCCCCCTTGGCGCCATTGTTGAAATCCAATTTGATTTGGACGCAAAAGTCTACCTGCAGCGTGTCACTACAATCATTTTCACTGGCATCGTCTCCCCCCTCGACAGATAGAATTTGACCAATCAGCATAGGCCACGTTCTCAAAATATTCCCCTCTGTCCTCTGGTCAACCTCCGTCAACCCTCCACGTGGATAATTTGACCATCGCGTTGCATGGTGGCGTTTTCTACGAATTGCATAACATGCGTGTTATGCGCGCTATGATTCCATCTCATGGCCTTAGGTATCGCGGGATAACAAGTTACATCATTCTCCTTGTTCTTACTTACCCCGCAAGCCCCTCAATCTATCGCTTTCACACTACGGGATAATGGGGAGCTCTATCTCTCTTTGCGGCTTTGACCTTTTCCTTATCCCCGCGGGGACGCGCGGGATAACGAAATTCATCTCTGTGTTCCTTCGCTTTCTTATCCCGCGAGCCGTGGGGGCGCTCTTATTTCCTTCGCGGGATAATCCCCTTTTCCATCGCCTTTATGTTTCCTTATCCCGCGGCCTTTGGAAGCACTCTTTTTACCTCCGCGGGATAAGCCTTTTGTATTTTGCCTCTATCGTCTTCTTATCCTGTGGCCCTTTCCTTATCCCCGTGGGGACGCGTGGGATAAGGAAATCCTTTTCTTCCCCCTTTACTTTATTATCCCACGACCAATTACTTGTTTTTCAAGAATCGCGTGAGATAAACTTTTCTACTTGGTACCTCCTCTTTTATCTTATCCCGCATTGCATTTTTGTTTCCTTATCTTGCTACCTTTAGAAACATCCCTTTTGCCTCCGCGGGATAACTCCTTTGAGTCCTGCTTCTCTCGGCTTCAGTTTTTCTTATCCCGTGCTATATTCTTTAACCCTGCTCAACCTTGCCGGATAAGCCTTCTCTATAGCTGCACCATTCGTTATCCTGCGTTGCTTGTGTTTCTTTGCCCCTTTGCTGCCTGACTATGCATTCCCTCCACGCAGGATAAGTATTTTACCTTTTTCTTTAACCTTTTCTTATCCCGCAACCTTTTCCTTATACCTGCGCGAGGGATAAGGAAAACCCTTTCCTTCGCTTCATCTTCCTATCCCGCGGCCTTTTTTGTGCCTTTATTTTACCCTGGGGGATAAGAGAAAAGCCTCCATTTCAACTTGGACCTTATCCTGCGTGGTCATTTTTTGTCACTTTCCACCCTGCGGGATAAGGGAAACCCCCATGTCAACGCCTTGCTGCCTTGCGGGCCTTATCCTGCGTGACCCAGATGATGTTACCGCCAGTCGGTAAGGATGAGCCCTGGAGACCGGTCTGCCAATGGCAAGAAACTCTTCAGCCGGTGAGACATAAGTGAGTTGACTAGTTGGACCGGTCAACTCAAAAATAGATTTTTGGAGCCTAAAAAGACTCCCTCCTGTGCTACAAAATACTTAGCCACCTGCTGCTTCCTCAGCGGTCAATAACACGTTGCCCAAATACTCAAGGCGGTCAATAACGCGACGTGTTATTGACATGAGATGCTAATGTTAGGCACAAGGTCAATAACATATCATGTTATCGACACTTCATATAATCCTCGTGTTATATGACCATTGTTGCCTGTTGCGGTACTACAAGCTACGTGTTATATGATATCCCTGTAACACCTCTGCGACCAACACCATCTGTAACTTATCTAGATCAGAGCAGCCAGCCTAGTGTATTCCAACTCAGTGGCCTGTGTCATCCTCGCCCGGTTACCTGTCCCAGTAGCACATCCTATGCTTGCTCTCTTCATCTTCATGTGTGACTAACACGCTGTTCTCTTATTGATTAACTACAAGGCTATAGTATAACATAGCGTGTTAACCTGCAAAGAGGATTCTGAGTGCGAAAATTCAAAATTTTGAGCCTAGGACTTCAAACTTTGACAAAATGTTTGAAGTCCTAACGCCACTTTGATCACATCAGTGAAAACATCACACCAAAACTGCGCTAACCTCCCTTGTAGCTGCAAAATGTTACCATCCATGATACTCAAACTGAAAAATCTTGAAGGACTAAAATCAATATCATGCAACATCTCATGCCCATAAAGAAATGAGTAATCAATATCAACAATGCCACCATCTATCACAAGCCTGGGCAATAGGAAATAAAGTCTACTCAACTCAAAATTAAACTCCCCAACATATCTCCCCAACGCGTCAAGCAGAGCCATGACTATAAATGTGACTTCTCCAAATCTCCCTGCAAGGAGGAGAACAATCCTTTGCAAGAGTTCAACAAACTCGTCCCCATAACTCCACATGGATCTACTAGGCCTCAATTGAATTATTCTTATATAACCATGGAGACTTCTGAAAACTCTTACAGTTCCCACTCCAAGCACCTCAGAATGATGAACCAAAGAAAGAAAAGGTTTGTTGCAAAGTTCCTAGACTCGGACTCGGCTCTGACTCGGCAAGGCTGACTCGACTCGTGACTCGGCTCAGACTCGGCAATGACTCGGCAAAATAAGAAACCCTTGAAATTTAGAGATTTTTAACGATTTAAAACTTGTTTCATACACCCATTATTGAATTAAGCTTAAAGACACTATAACATCATCAAATAGAAGCTAATTTGATCACATACATAAACATACATCCATCACATGCGTAGAAATGTAAATTGTAGCTGAAGGAATTAGAAAACATAGATATATAGAGTTATAATTGTTGTCCAATGTATAATATAAAATCCATGACTTCAAATGTTCCCAAACATATATCTAACTATAAAGTGTAAAAAAAAACAAGTCTATGGCTCAGGCTCAGGCTCAGCCTCGTCTATCTGCCTCCTACAAAGGCGTCTAAGGTAGGTCCTGGATGACTGAGTAGCCATAGTCTCTGCCTGTGATGTGCCAGTCTGAGTAGCCATAGGTGCTGTGCCTGATCGTGCTCTATCCTCCTCCTCTGCCATAGCCACAGCCTCAGCCTCTCTGTCTACCTGGTCAACCCACTCAAGGTCCTCATCAGTGAAGACTGGATCGGTGGACTCAGTGAGCCAATCGGACTCGGGGTCGACTTCCTCTAGAGTGATCGGAGAGGAGTCATCGTCCAAAATCTGTCTGGTCCTGAGACGGAGGTTGTAATGAACAAAGACTAGATCATTCAACCTCTCCACAGACAATCTATTTCGCCTCTTCGAGTGGATGTGCTCGAACATGCTCCAGTTGCGCTCACATCCAGAAGCGCTGCACGGCTGGCTCAATATGCGGATGGCAATTTTTTGAAGGTTTGGGGTTGAAGGCCCAAACATTTGCCACCATCTATCTGAGATAAGGAAAAGAAAAAAACATTAGTCTCATTTCCAACTTTAAAGGTAGATTATAAAATGAAAAATTAAAATGCATGTCATAAACTTTAGAATTTTCTACTTGGCTGCAATTTTGTCCGACCCTCTTTGCACAATTGGCTGGCAAAGATTGCCCCTGATGCATTATTAAATGCATCCATCTCAAGAAGTGTAGCTGTGGTATCAGTGACCATCCGTTGTACTACTGAATATAGCTCGCTAAGAACCTCCTCATCCGCTTTGAAATCAGCACGGAAACGAAATGATGGATTGAGGTAATAAGCTGCTGCATGGATGGGCCTATGAAGTTGGTTATGCCATCTTCTATCAATTATGTCCCAAATGGGCCTATACTTATCCTCAACTCCAGCATATATGGATTTAATGGCCTCCTTGGCCCTATCCATGCCCTCATATATGTAGCCCACAGCGGGCTTCTCCCCATCAACAACTCGTAGGAGAACTACTAGGGGCTCAGTGACCTGCAAATAATGTTAAACAAAAATAGTGAACTCACAAGTGTGCATGAAAATAAGAAAAATTGCAAAGTTGCACAATGCAAACAAAACAAAAATATGCATATAATATTATAAATTTATAAGATTACCTGCACGATCTCTGCACAAGGGATCCAAAAACCTGGCTCATTAAAAATGCAATCTACTACATCCATCCCTGCACTGGTCGTAGCATAGGATGAGAAAGTCCACTCCTCACCAACAAACATGTGCCTCAAAGATGCCTTTGATTTTAACAAGGATTTCAATGTGAGGAAATTTGAGGCAAATCTCGTTATACCAGGACGAGCCAACTCCCTTTCCCCCGTGTATTGCCTCATAATGCTAAGGACCAATGCATGATTGTAAATAAATTTGAATATATTCTTGGCCCTTTCAACGCATTCTTTCACCCATCCAAGCTTACCTATATCCTCCAGCATGAGGTCAAGGCAATGGGCCGCACATGGAGACCAAAAGATTTTTGGGTGCCTCTCCATCAAAAGTTTTCCTGCAACAATTTTAAATTAGTTAAAGAATTAGATGTGAAATTTTACCATTAATATTTAAACGTTAAAAAGTTAAAACTTAAAACTTAAAAGAAAACTTTTAAAGTTTACCTGCAGCAACATAACTTGCTGCATTATCCGTCACCACTTGCACCACATTTTCTTCCCCCAACTCATCTATAACTTCCTCAATAGCCTCACATAAGTATGCCGCATTTTTGACATGTGAGGAAGCATCGATGGACTTCAAAAACATGGTGGATCCTAAAAAATAAACAAATTAATTATCAATAAATTAGAATGTAAATTATTCAATTTCAATCACAATGCATATAGAGAAGTAAAATGATCAATCACCTCTGCTGGAAACAAGAAAATTTAGGAGTGTTCTATTCCTCCTATCAGTCCAACCATCTGTCATGATGGTGCAACCCTTCTGGCTCCAAGATTGGCGGTGGTCCTCTAGGTCAACTTTCATATCTTCCACCATTTCCAACAAGAGAGGGCCACTCAACTCAGTATCACTAGGGGCTTTAAACCCCGGCCCACAAACGGTTACTGCATCAATCATGCCTTGCCAATAAGGAGACCTCTCACAAATTGAAATAGATTAAATAAGAAAAGTTCAATTTCAATTTCAACTTTCAAATTCAAACCATAAAATTTTAAATTTTAATTTAAAACAATCAAATAAAAAAGTACCTGGCTGCAATAAATGGAATGTTGCAGAAGTACCAAAACTTGCAAATTGCTTTTCTTCCTGCATCATGGACCTCCTTGTTCCAAGACATGCTCTCAAGCGAGGGTTGTGTGCCAGGAGTAGTGCGTGGTACAAAAAAATTGTCTATCTTGGATTTTCGCACTCTAGGACCAAAAGTGTGACTAGGAGTAGAAATAGAAGTACTGGCACTAGCAGAAGCACTAGGACGAAAGGGAGGCATAGAAGAACCCTCTCCAACACAACCTATGGATGCAGCTGTGGATGTGGAGCCGGATGCGGATGTGGATGGAGGGGAACCAATATGACATAACTCCTCTCTTTGTCTTTTTTTGGTTTGCTTATGTATTTCAAAGTTTTTTAATAGGACGTAACAAAAACGGATTGCTTCGGGAGTTGCCTTGTCACAAGGCTCAGTATCATGACCACGTATGCCAGCAATATGATATTTTAATCTATTTATCCCCCCATGGTTAATTTCCTTACAAAACATACACTTGGTTTGATTTCTCTGTCTACCAAAGAATTCTTCAGTGTATTTCCATGCCTCATCTTTTTGACCATGTTTCCTAGGTGGAGGATTAGGATGAGCCATTAGGAAAAAAAATTGTTTTCAAAACGTGAGGGCTGTTGCAATAAGACAATTTTACAAATCACCATTTGAGCATTGTGTTTGACAAAGTTTTAAATTGAAAATTTTAAACTAATTAAAAAAAATCAGGAAAGACTAATTTGTGCATTGTGTTTTTTCTTGAAAATTTTCAAATTTCAAAGAAAGAAATTAACAATTCAGAAAAATCAGCAAACCCTAGATTTTTTTTAGAAAAAATTATAAATACATGTATACAATTTTTTCAAAAAAAAAGTCTAGGGTTTGCTATGCTATTGTTCTATTTATGTCATTGTGATTGAATCATTGAAGTATGCAAGCAACAATATAGATTTGGAAAGCTAAAGTTAAAAAAAAAATAAAAAAAAATGAAAAAATCCATAATATAGAAAAAAAACCAACAAAATCAATAAAAATTAAAACTTACCTCTTTCAAATTTGTTGACAAGTGTTTGAAATGAGCTCCTTGATGCTCTCAATGCAACTGTAATGCTGCCCCAATGTGATTTGTGCAAGTTTTTCACCTCTTCCTCTCAGCTGGTTGCAAAACTCTTCCTCTCTTTTTTCCTCTCTTCCTCTCTTTTTTCCTCTCTTCCACTCATAAAACTGAATGGCAATCTTTTTTAGGGTTATAACAAAGGCAAATGGCACAAAACATGATAAAAATGTGTTATGTTTTTTATGTTTTAACGTCCACTTTTTCCAGTTGCGCCGGCCGGGTCACGACCCTCGGACTCGGCGAGTCAGGGGGTGACTCACTGACTCGGCGAGTCAGGCGAGTCACACCCTGTGACTTGTCCGGGCCCGGGTCAGGGTCCCGTGACCCGGCGGAGGTCACTTGGCCCGCGGACTCGCGTGACTCGCGTGACTCGCCGCGAGTCACGTAACTCTGGTTTGTTGTCCCAAACATAAGTAGAAGAGAGGGCATAAGGATAACCACTAGTTAGAGCTTGAACACATTCCATACATGGATACTGATTGCCCCAATTTGCCATACCTCTCATCTGAGACCATAAACCCATCCCGCCAAGAGACTATGAAGTCTGAAAAAGAGTACACCAACAGCCCACCAAGTCTGAAATGATTGACTTGAGATCTGATCTTAGGAAATTCAGCATCCAAGAAGATGAACAACTGCTGCAACATAGGAAATTGTCATCCAAAACAACACATCTACTTACGTCCAAGGTTAGAATTATCCTCTCTAGTGACTCCAACTCCACGTAGAACCTTCCTTTGCTTAGAATATCTTCCCAATCCACTAGTTGATGAGCAAAAGGAACCATCAAATGGCTGGTAAAGAAGGGAACAACACCATCAAGACTGAAAATTTGTTCCTTATCCCTCCAAAGATCTTTCTTTCCACATGTAATAACCTCCATTAGACCATGTTGACGATCTCAAGCTTGGATACCCATTTGAAAGTGATTTTCAACACACTGAAAAGAAAACTCAACACATCCCCAAGTGCTAGTAACGACCAAGTGCATACTTAAGAAATAGATGTCTCCTCTAGTGAACCCTTGAAGCCTAACCATGAAAGCTTCAACAACATTGGAGTATGAAACAAATGTTGTCCTCAAATCCAACTCCCAAAATGGACTAGAATGAGCCTTATTATTATTCAACCCAAGGAATAGGTTATCAAGCATGCAATCACCATGTTCTGGTCTTTCTTTCTCCCCTACTTCATGATTAACAAGTCTGAAATCTTCACTCCTTGCTGCTGCAATGAAACCTTGGATGGCTACTAAATTGTGTTTAGACAACAGCTTGATGCCAAAGATGTTGAAATTATCCTGATTCAACACTTCCCAAGTGGAGTCTTCATCCTCAACCCCACTTATGCATTCATTATGAAGCAGCCTCGGAAGATTACTATTCACAAAACGTGGCACATCCTCATGGTCGGACATCACATCATCCATACACTGGAAACCATACTCAGTCTCATGTTCAATCACTTCACCACATGTCTAATCATCCATCACGAAGAGAGGGTTTTCATAACTTTCCTCAATACTGTAATGTCCCCATTTTGAAGAAGAATTAATTAATTGATTTAATTAATTAAGTTGTCCAAATTATTGATATATTTTATGGATAGCTTGATTAATTATTTTAATTAATAATATTAAGTTAATTATTTATAAAGCTATCAAATAAATCGATTTAATTAATTAAGTTGTCCAAATTATTGATATATTTTATGGATAGCTTGATTAATTATTTTAATTAATAATATTGAGTTAATTATTTATAAATTATCAAATAAATTAAAATTTAAAAGATGACTTTATATTTAATTAATTTAATAAAGTGACTAATTAAATATTATTTCATAAAGTCACTTCTAGAAGCTTTTGGATGTTGGGGTGAAAAAAGTATTAAAGGGGATCAAGATGAAGCTTCAAGCTGCTTGGATTTGAGATTTTGATTTTAATTGGGTTTTGTAGAACCGAGAGGTGTCTGCAGACTTTGGTCTTTGGGAACGAAAACTCCCATAGATTGCATAACTGAGGGAGTGGAAGACCTTTTGAGGGGTTGCAGCTGAGAGTGGAAGATACTTAGTCTTCCATATTGAGCATATTGAGATACTACATTGTCATGGTGGTAGGGATTCATGAAGTTTTCAGACTTATCCTATTGGAGTCCTAAATCCATCGATTTCTATTGAAGGAGGAAGCCGATTTTATTGAAGATCTTTTGGAAGTGTTGTTTGGGTAAATGCTGATGGAATTTCAGAACTAAGACAAAATCATATTTTCTGCCGTGATGCTACATTGTCATGGTGGTAGGGATTCATGAAGTTTTCAGACTTATCCTATTGGAGTCCTAAATCCATCGATTTCTATTGAAGGAGGAAGCCGATTTTATTGAAGATCTTTTGGAAGTGTTGTTTGGGTAAATGCTGATGGAATTTCAGAACTAAGACAAAATCATATTTTCTGCCCTTATACCCACGACTTGGTTCATGTCTCAGCATTAAGGCCACAAATCATCTTCAAGAAGGCAGCGATAGCTTTGGTGGAGGGAGGCGAGGCTTTTGGAGAGATTTGGAAGTGAGATTAGGTGAGAGTTAAATCAATTTCCAGGTCAGTTTCAGATCAGGCTTCTCCATCCAAAACCCACGATTTGTTTCCACTTCACCATCGAAGCATCTTACCAATGCAAAGAGGACAACACTGGTATTGGGAGTCAAGGACGATTCTTTAGAAGCCTTTTGGAGGAGTATTTCAAGAAGGAAACGGTGACAAACAGGTCTGAAGACAAAAGTTGAGTCAGACTTCCATTCCCATCAGATTTGGTCAAAACTCTCCTTGGTATCAAATCTCAACACAAAAGGGGGCGCTTACTTATAGGGTGAAGGCGAACATTTTAAAAGGAGAAATTGAAGGTTAGCAGCTGTTCAACAATTATTATCAGATCATGTATGTTGCAGCAGGGGCGATTTTGGATAAGGGAAATTTGGCAGTTTGAAGGCTTCAATCTATATGATATTGCTTGCTTCTTCAACTTTCCAACAAGGCGATTTACTTCAGGTGCATTTGACATCAAACTATGTACTATTTTCAATTAGTTATAATAACCATGGTTGCCGATGTCCTTAGAAAATTCTGAGTCATAAGTAGGTTGAGTTTTGGTCATTGTATTGTCATTGTAAGGATCCATTGAAGATCATTTTGAATAAAAAGGGAGAACAAGTTTCCTTTTCTATTACATGAATTATCCAAGGTTACTTGCCAACTGTTTGTCATAATGTCAGCTGCTTGCAAGTGCATAATTATGTGTCTAGTTGGGTGAAGAACACTATAAATCTGTTGTATATGCATTCTTGGCTATCATACTTTCATTTGCAGTCATTTGTAGTTGTTCATTTATAAGAAATATGTGAGGGTTCACCTCTACATCAATCTGGAAAATTCTAAGACACCCTAACAATATAACACGCAAACTCAAAAACTGCATAACATGCAGATTTGACAGTCAGTATTAGCAGATTTTCCTCAACCCCACTTATGCATTTCATTATGAAGCAGCCTCGGAAGATTACTATTCACAAACGTGGCACATCCTCATGGTCTGACATCACATCATCCATACACTGGAAACAATACTCAGTCTTATGTTCGATCACTTCACCACATGTTTTATCATCCATCACGAAGAGAGGGTTTTCATAACTTTCCTCAATACCCACTTCAAAGAGTTATCAAAAACCTGGAAGCCATCCCTTTCCTCTTGCTCACTTCCATCTTGCTGATCCAAATCTGCACATGCAACTTTTGTTTTTCTTGTGAAGTTCTCAAGATCAAACTCTTCTCGAAGACTATCAAGCTCACCAATTACTTGCTCGATTTCTTTAGCTCTTTGTGCATTCTCTTGCTCCCTGAAGAGTTTGAAATCAGCAAACTGATCTTCACCTCCATTAGAGCCAATTGAGTATTTTCTAACATGCCCTTTGTTGACTCAAGCTCAAGAGTAAGCTTTTCAACTTTCCTCTCTTTTTCTTGGAAAACACTAAGGATCTTCTTTGCAGATTCAATGGCATAATCATGATCTGTGATCAGTTGTATGCACTCTGATATCAATGTCTCCAAAGAGTCTTTGATTAGTTGCAGATTGGAGAGAGCAACATCATCCTTAACTCCTTTCTGTCTCTCTTCAATTTGAGCCTTCCAACAGAGTTCTTCTATCAAACTATGTGTATGGTCAAATCTAGATAGAACTCCTACCCCATTCTCAAAGGACCTCATGAATTTATCCTTCCACTCGTGAACATGCAAAGGTGGTGTACTGGTGATTGGCTGTAATAAAAAATCAGAACTTTGTTTCCTGTCTTCGCTGCCCTCAAAGATGCTCCAATACTCCTTTTCTTCACCACCCACTAGTTGCAATTGCTCAAAATCATAAAGAGGATCAGATTCTACTAAATCTTCAAGTTTTTTCTTACCACCAACTTCATGAATGGGTAAATCAGATTTGTATTTTAGAACCTCTTTAAACTTTCCATCATCAAGAACCATATGGTCCTCTAGCTCTACATCCTCCTCAAGTCCTCTTGATGAAAGGATGTGGTAGCCCCCAACTTGATCAATGAGCCATTGCTGATCGCTGTTCTGAACATTTCTGTAGAAACATATTCTTCTTTAGTGGTTGCAACCATCTCAAAGGGGTCATAATGGACTTTTGCCAAGCAAACTCTTTTTCCAAAGACACCTTTTCCTCTAATGGCCTTTTCATAGCTTACAACACAATCTTTTTTTTGAGCCTCATTAGGATCAAAGGGAAATTCATCCCACACAATTTCCTCTCGTCCTTACTTGCCTTCACTCCTGGATCCCAAATGCTAAAGGGCTGTTTGTTTTGATCAAAAGGAAAGTATTCACTGTACTCCTCTTGGAGTCTTGACCCTTTGAAGAGGTCATCTCCCAACTCACTAAAATTGACATCTTCATAAGTATCTCTCTCCAAGGTATTAGTTTGATAATCGAACTCAAGACCACCCATGTCACCAACTTCATAATGTGGTAAAGAGTCTTCAATGCTATCTGTTTGGAAAACTGTATCATCTTTGCCTTCAATGTGCTCACCATGAATAGGCATATTTTTGTCCTTATCATTGATAGTGACTTGCATACCAAAGAGGTCTTCTTGTTTACTCGTCATAAAATCCTCTTGTGAAAACTCTTGGAAGTTTGGACAGCAACAAGTGGGAAATTTTCCAACACCAACTCTTCAACATGATTAGATATGAACTCAACCGAATCATCATAAACATCATCACCATGAAAGTTTTCATAAACCGATTCTACAACACCACCAAAACTACCTTCAACATGCTCTTCATTAGTGAACTCATTAGTCTCAAGACCATCATTGAATGAATCTGAATTAGGCTTCAGAACTATTGTTTTGTTCTTTTCACCAAACCAATCATCATTATTTCCAATCACATGCAAGTCTGAGGGAGTAATTTGGGGCTCTGTCACACATTCTTCATATGTCAAGGAAGCCTTCCCATCCAAACATTTGGATTTTGTAGCATTTGTTGAGTATGCTCTTTTGATGTCAGGATCTCTCATAAACGTGATCAATTCTTGTATCAACTCAGATATAGAATTCTCCATAGTCATCTTATTCTGTATCCTTTTTCTCCCTCAGTTATAAGAAGGTTGCATAACTGTAGCAAGGGCACATGATTGCAAGAACTTCTGCTTTGATACCACTGAAATGACCCCTTAGTTTTTTCCCAATTTCAACACAACAATGTTCACTCGTTAAGGTTAGGATAATCAAAAACTTGCGCTGAAAGTAAATTCAGAAAGTAAAGCAATCACTCATGGAGAAATTAATCAACTGAACTCACAGGCTAATAGGAAAAGGAGCTCTGATACGATTGAAATGTCCCCCACAATTTTTTTTTAATTTTTACACAATTACTTCACCCATTAGCGTTAGCATGATGAAATATTGAGAGCAATACATATTGGTGGTTGGACCAGCCAATTCCACTTTTCAGCAGGATAAAGAAATGCTGGAAATTAACAACTTGGTGGTATAACTAGCCAATTACAAATCCAAGAAGACTAAAATTAAACAAGACAATTACTCAATCACTTATTCAGTGGGAGGACTGGGAATAACAACCATCACTCAACCGCTTATTCAGCAAAAGGACTAGAAATAACAATCATCACTCAACCACTTATTTAGTGGGAGGACAGGAGTACAAAATAGAATAGAGATAGGCGGCAAGCTAGCCTCTTCCACTTGTGCAGTGGGCGATACAAGAAGTAAAGTGCAGAAATAAAATGGACTCTTTCAGTACTACTGAATACAGCCTTACAATGGCAACTCTGGAAAATACTTGTCAGTCCATCAAGCTCCAATCTCTAAGAGAGACAAGAAGATACTCCAAGAAGCTACAAACATGAATACTGGAAAATACAAGCCAAAAAGAACACTTTACGAAATCTGAAATAAAACACCAGCAACACCAAAAACTAGACCAACAATGCTGTGAAGTCCGTATCTCCTTCAAAACAACTTCGAATAGCTCCAAATTAGTGGCAAATAAGAGCTAGGAAAGGGACGCCCAAGTCTCAACTAGCAAACTAATCCAAACAGCCATCAAACGTTAATGCACACATCCCAAGGTCACTTCCATCATGGTACAACCTGCCTGGAGAGGGGCGATTTGCCTTAAAAATCCATCTCTTTGCTATAATTCATGAAACTTAACAAAAAGGGACGCCTAGTAAAGAGGAATCCAACGAGCCAATACCCAGAATGATTAGACAATCAGGTAAAGAGATATGATCGAATAACTGTTTCAGCCATGGACAAGCCAGCAACATACAAAATCTCACTAACACTCAGAAAACTGAAAATACAATAACAAAATCCATCTCAACGAAGCTCATTCTATTCCTCTGGATGAGAAATAGGCTCTCCAATAGCTAGGTGCTATCTCTCGAGCACGGATCTGGCACAAGCTAGGAAGCTCTCAACTTCGAAGCACAAGTCTGACACAAATTTGGCAGCAGTTCATTACAAATATTCATGGATCTCCAAATGAGGAGTAGAGCATTGTATTTATAGAAAAAATCTCCTCAAATTCAAATTCAACTCCCTCCAAATTGACATGAAATGAAATGAAATCAAAGCCAACTTGGATGCCCAAAGCAATATAATATTTGTCTTTATTTTAAATCATATATTCCTCCAAAAGGGAGGCCCACTTAACTAATTTACACATTACAGTTTATAATCTTTTAATGAAATAACTCCAAAGTGGATGTCCAACCTTAAGTCATAAAAATAATACTTTTAGCACCAAATCGACCCCTTAAGTCATAACATAAGTCACACGCCTAGGCCATGGGAAACATTAAAAAGTATTAAAAAATACTTTTTTCCATATACTAAACACTGCCATAGAGAGCTGAAGGCCAAAGGTATCGAAAATTGCACTGCTTGAAATAGCTTTAGAACTGGACCACAAAAACCTGCCAAAAATAGCACTTACTAAAAAGTGTGTCCAAATGCATTTTAACCACATTCTAAGCAGCCGTCGCAACTTACTAAAAATAGTAAGTAGTAAGTCCAGAAAAGTCTTCAGATTCATTTGCATGTCACACCATTGCAAAGCTCTCTGAAAACCCATAAAAATAAGTTGTCCTCACCCCCACTTAGTAAAAATAGTAAGTTTACCAAACTCCATTGGTTGCTATGCATGTACCATCATTGCGAAGCTTTTTGAAAACCCAGAAGGAATCTAGAATCAAAACTGTAAAACTCCCAACATGCAAGCCACCAAAATTGCCAAAACATCCTCCTAGAAACTAGGAAACCCTAATTTCTTCTCCCGACTAGCCTATGAGCCTTTGGATTAGGCTAACGGCCAACTGAACTGATCACTGCTAAGAAGGGGACATTATAGTATTTGGAAAATATGTTCTATTGACACAATAGATATGTAAAGAAGGAATTCAGTTCTCTTCATGAACTTCAACAGATTGCGAATAGATCAACATAGGTGACTTAGGTGAGACAACAATAATTAACTTAGAGAAGTGTTGCACGTTTGAAGAATAATAAAAGTAGAGAGAGATTTTTAAAAGATATAAATATGTATTTGCATGGTCTGATGCAGATTTGAATGTTTTTCGATCTAAAGAACTCTCTCATGGTATTCCACTAAAACTATAAGTCAAAATTTTTTGGAAAAAAACAGAGGCCACAGAATCTGCATTTGACTAGGACAATTCAAGAAAAAATCCAGAACATTTAAGATGTTAGGGATTATCTTTCCAATTTATCATTCCACAGATCTCCAAACTTGTGTTGGTAAAATATGACAGAGCAAGTCAATCCTACAAGTCTACTCCAACCACTACCAATTTTGGAGTAGAAGAGGGGAAAGTATCTCTATGGATTTCATCACTAGTTATTGTTGTCATTTTATGACACCCTTGGTCCATCAGTGAGAACCAATCAGAGATATGTTCCATGGACCAGCGCTGCCCCAGTTGATCAAGGAAATGCAATCATAAGGTTTGGAGTGTTGCCTTGTCGGAAGTTCCTAGGCCCTCTCTTTCTCCTTTTCCCAGAACTCCGAAACCCCGAGGTTCCGAGGTTATTTCCCCTTGTCTCCTTCCTTCTTCCTACTCCGAAACCCCAGAACCCCGAGGTTCCGAAGTTCCCTTCCTTCCCTAGCTTAGCCCCTCCTCTCCGTAACCTTTCTCCCTCTTCCCCCGGAACTTCGGAACCCCGAGGTTCCAAAGTTCCTCGCCCTTTTTTCTCCTTCCCTTTTCGGAACTCCGGAACCTCGAGGTTCCGAAGTTCCTAGCCTTCTTTTCTTTCACCTCTTCTCTTAAAGCTTCTCCTTTCCCCGGAACTCGGAACTCCAGAACCCCGAGGTTCCGAAGTTCCTTTGCGCAGTTCCCCGGAACTCCGAAACCCCGAGGTTCCGAAGTTCCCTCCCCTTCTTCTCTTTGGAACTCCAAAACCCCGAGGTTCCAAAGTTCCTTTTTTTCTCTTCCTCTCTCTATCCCGGAACTCTGGAACCCTAAGGTTGCGAAGTTCTTTCCTTAGCCTTTTGAAGTTATTTAGAACTCCGGAACCCCAAGGTTCCGAGGTTGCTTCCCCCTTCCTTTGTCTTCCTCACTTCGGGAGTCCGAACTTTCGAAGTTTCTGAACTTCCTTCCGACTAGCGACATTTCCGGATGGCGTGATCAACACTCAAGGCTTTTAATGCTCTGATAGTTTTGGTGACTTGTGCACTTTCTTTTGTGGAGCCACAAGGGTGCACTAAATGTTTTTGGCAGGATTTCCATCAAGGACGTACGGGGCCATGCTTGGTGACTTATGTCATGTCTAACTTTGGAAGGTTAGTCAATCCACCTTCTTAGGATTGCACTTTGTGGGTATGGCTAGGTTGCTTGCATGTACAAGTCAAGTGCATGCACTTCCCTGCATTTCCAGACTGACATGCAGGGGTCATGATCACCTTTGTAACCTTTTTCTATATAAGGCTGTTAAGCCTCATTGTAAAGGGTTCTCTCCCTGCTGGCTTGAGCTTTCTTATGCTCTTCTCTTCTCATACAGACTTGTAATATTTTTTCATTTCTGCAACTGTAAGTTTGGCCTTTGGCCTTTGAATGAATTGAAACTACCATTCTTGCCTTACTTTAACTTATGCATGCTGTGCATGTGCTCTTACCTCCATTATAAGTGTATGTTTGTGGTTTTCTTTCACATGTATGATGTGTTAACTTGTTTTCTAAGTGTGACTTGTGGGAATCTTTCTCCTCTCTTGACACTAAGAAAATCCTAACCTCCACATGCGTTTGGGTCACTCATGCAATTGAAGTTTGTGCATCTCTTGGGCATTTCAATTGATTCCTTGTGCCATTTCGGGTGGGGAGAGGAACAATCTCTTCTTGGTGCATCACCTCCTTCTACTTCCAGCATCCTCTCTTCCCTTTACCTCTGCAAGTTGTTTAGGTAGGCTTAGGAATTAGTTTTAGAGTGTTGAGTTGGTTCAACACCTGCACCTATTTCAAGAAGGAAGCCGACCTTCTCCGGATATTCAACCCCTTTCGCAAGGTCCCACACTTCGAGGTTGTTTCCATGTTTCACAAGGTTGCTGAGTTGATTGCTTAGCAAGGGTGCAAGCTTTTGTGATAACAGTTTTTGGCACGTCCAGTGGGACTTCATTCAATTCACATGCTAAGGATTCAGTGCTATTCTTGGCATCTTGGCCTTTAGAGGCAGTCATGTTCAAGCACTTGGTGACTCTGCTCACAAGACCAGTCTCTTGCACGTGATTTGTTCCTCACTCCGGAACCTCAGGACCCCCAAGTTCCAAGGTTAGTGAAGCCACCTTACCCCAGAACCCCGAAACCCCCAGGTTCCGAGGTGCTTAGGCCCGGAAACTCGGAACCCCTAGGTTCCGAACTCCCGAAGTTCCTCACTCCAAACATCCGAGCTCCCGAGGTGCCGAAGTGGTCATACTCCGCAATTCCGAACCTCCAAACTTCGGAGGTCATTTGCGGATTTCATGCCCAGAATTCATACAAGGGCGTCTTCTAGAGGCAGTTTCCAATTCGTAGAGCTTCCATCTGTAGGCTCTAGAAGGCGGAGAGGTAGACCTTCATTGTCACCAAGTAGGGGTGTCAGGGTTGTAAACACTCCATCTCCCAGGTCTCGTTCTACTCCTCCATTTACAAGACCATTGCTATCAAGGGCTCCCACCACTCACATCAATAGACCATTGTTTCACATGGCAAGAAATCAGGTCTTTGTTACCTTCAATGGGGGGAGTCCCCTTATTTTGACTCAGTGGAATGACATACCAGTGGCTGCGTTGAAGAGTATTCCATACTTCACTGGTGAAATAGCTACTACGCCCATTGAGCACATTCAAGACATTGCAAACATCTGCTTTCCATAATATCACTCAAGATGATGTCGTTGTTAGACTCTTAGCCACATGTTTGAAAGGCAAAGCTTTGTAGTGGTATAGAGGGTTGCCGTCTAGCTCAATTCACAATTGGGATGAATTGGGGGAGAGGTTGTGCAACCATTTCAAAGACAAAAGTGATCACCTATCACTTGTGGAGCAGTTGACTACGATCAAGAGGGCACCCCATGAGTTCATGGGAGATTTCAATTTTAGATTCCATAAGACATGGAATAGAATTCCTCTAGTGAAGCCATCTCCAAATCATGTCTTCTTGTATTATCTTAGAGCTCTCAACAACGATATAGCTGTCATGGTACAATCAATGGGTCGAGCCTCTCTACCGGGTGCATATGACATAGCCATAAGAGTAGAAAATTGTTTGATTTAGGCTGGGAAGATAGCTCCAAGGCCTCCAATGCCTCTCTTCCCAGAAGCTCCTACTCAATAACCCACTTTGGCTCCTATCCCCGTGGCTCCCGCAGGACAATCATGCACACCCTCTACATCCTCCAATGAGCTCCATGAGGTCAAGGCTCTATTGCAAAATTTTGGGTATGAATTGGTGGCACTGAAGAGGCAGCAATCTCAGTATAGCAGACCTTACCAAGCACAAGGTCAGAATTATCAGCAAAATAGGCCATCCTTTCAGGGGAAAAACCAATTTAGCAATGCCAGGCCTTTGAATAGTGTGAACCCCACAACCGCAAGCAACTCAAAGGCGATAGTTCCAATGCAAAATAACCTCGCCCAAGAGCAAGATTGGTGACAACCATGTAATCAGCTCCACAGCCAAGGTGTATGCCAAAATGGAGGGTTTGTCCAAACCTTAGTGGTGCAGGACGAGCCGACCACTTCTGGCCAACATTATGAACCAAATCAGCCTAGTGTTGGCACTCAGGCTCACTTACAAGGAGACTCTACCTTCGTCAATTGGTAGGAGGTAGAATTCTGTGGTTTGAACCAAACAAATGGTGAGTCCATGTTGCAGTATGCAAGGTCAAAGAAGAGAGCCATGGAGGCTGCCTCACCTTCAACATCACCCTAAACTCCAACACCCAAGGTAGCCGTCCATGATACAAGCCAAAGTACCATGCAAGGGAACAAGAGGCAAGAGGAGGCCCAAGTTGTCCAAAGAGCAAAGGCCGACCTTGTAGCCTCAAAGGGGCCTCTAAAGTCAGCTGGTGTCCCTTTCAACATAGTTGATCAGATGAAGAAGACCAACCTCAACATTACTATGTGGGAGGCCCTTTCAATCCCATCTCAAAGGGATTTGCTTAAAGAGGCACTGAAGGATGTCAATCAGTCAAGTGATGAGACAACAGTCAACGGAAAGGCAGTCTCCACCAGTTTGGTGCAACCCAAGGAGGAGGAAGATTCAAGCAAGATCAACAAGCCTCCCCCCTTCTATCTCTCCTTAATCATAGGAGATAATTTGGTTCACAACTGCATGATAGATTCAGGAGCTAGTAGCTCAGTCATGCCTAAGAAGGTAGCTGATCATCTTGGCATAGAATACGAACCTGTGACCAAAGGGATGGTCCAGTTAGATGGCACTTCTATTAAGACAATAGGGGTGGTAAAAAATTTGAAATTAACCTTGCATGCATGCCCTGGTTGCACTATCTTGCAAGACATATCGATCATCGACCTCCCTACCTTCTTTGCCATCTGCCTGTCTAGAGATTTCATAGCCAAGATAGGTGGGTACCTGTCTTTTGACTGGTCCCATATGCTATTTTGAACAAGGTATGGTACCAAGGTCACCATAAGGGCAGAACCCATTGCCCAAAACCACATTGAGCCCTACACCCCCAACCCTATAAATATGAATTGCACTTTACATGAAGAGGGGGAGGAGTGTGCTGTCCGTGAGCCTGCTACTCTTTTGCAGGAGGTCCCTGATTGCTTGTTGGACGAATGGGCCAATGCTTTTCACTTTGATCCATTAGCTGAGACTGAAGAGACAGGGCTTGGCACCTATTGTATCCATGAAGAGGACTATCCCCGACCTCATCAAGACATAAGGAGACTCAGAGGGGTTATGGAACATGTTTTTTGATGGTTCAAGAAACAAGAATGGTGCAGGTGTTGGGGTGATGTTTGTGTCTCCTGAGCAGGAGAAATATTTTTTCTCTTTTAGGCTTCAATTTGGTTGCACCAACAATGTCGCTGAGTATGAAGCCTTGATCCAAGGTCTCCAACTTGCACTAAGTAGAAAGATGAGATCTTTGCAAGTATTTGGAGATAGTGAGTTGGTTTTTAACCACATCCAAGCCCAAAGTGTAGCAAAAAACAACCTACTCAAATCATACAAACACAGGGTTTGGGATTTGATTGAAGGATTTGAGGCCTTCAATATCTAGAACATTCCCAGAGGTCAGAACAAGCATGCTGATAGGCTTGCAGCGGTTGGTGCTCAATTCGACATACTAGCGCATGTTACAAGTGAGAAGGAGCAACACATCAGGCTTGTTGTGAGGCCTGCTGTCCCAGACAATCGAGTGAATTGGCAAGTGTTTGAAAGTGATCAGCAGATCGTCAACTTCTTGCAAAATGAAGCAGAATTTTCTGCCAAAAATCAATCTAAGCTGTGAGACCAGTATGGAGATCTGTAATGTCCCCTTCTTAGACCTGATCTTTGACTTGGTCATTATTGGCTTCAGGGCATGATTGAAGAGTTAAGTTGATATATTTAATTAAAAGGTCACGTTTTAATATTATATTCGAACGTTGACCCCTTGGCCTAGTCTATTGACTTTATGTTGTTTTGAAAAGTGGGCTTTTTGAGGGTGGCGCCTTCATTAAAGATTATTTTATTAATTTCCAAAGTCAAAGCAAGCTTAATGTGGGTGCATTTATCAAGGTATTGAATTTAATTAAAATATCAATATTAAGCTTGAAAGGAAAAGGACGCCATCTTGGAGAAAGGATTAGGGTTTGGATATTGAAGTGGATTTTAGGGTTTCGTGAAGTCAACAGGAAGTTATAAAAGGAAGACTTTGAGCATCATTTCACATTTTTGGTCTACAGTACTGTTATGTTGCCGGTTTGGCTCTGGGTTTGCTTCGAGGAATGAAGGCCTCCTAGCTTGGGCATCGCTTCTTGTTTGTAAGACAACAACTAGTGGTGATTTTAGTTTAGTTTGTGAGTTCCTTGAAATTTGTGCATTGTAATCAGCATTGTAGTTCTTAGTTTCTGATTTTTGCATATTAGAAGTTCCTGGGTTTTGCATGTTAGCTTCAGCAGATTGGATGTTTAATTCATAAATCAAAAAAGACAAAGAAATTCGTTGTGGTTATTGCATATTCCCTTCTATATAGGGAAGGCGCCCATGTGTGCCAATTTGTAGATTTATTTGTGAAGCATCAGATTTTTAAAAAAGAAATCGCCCTTTCCAGCTGGGTCGTACCTTTGCTGTCTTGGGAATTGTGCATTGAGTGTTAGATGCTTTTAAAGTCTGTTTTCTGTTCTTAGTCTGAGCGCCTCCTTTCTATTAGAGTTTTGCAATTGATATCAAGCATTTTGAATGAGTAAAGAGTGAGTTCCGAGCATTTCAAAGGAATCCTATGTTGCTTGTTATTTGTTGAAAGGTGCAGGTCTGTTAAATCAGTTTGGAGAAATCTGCAATATCTTTATTCGATGGTGGTGAGAGTTCTTTGAAAGCGATGGGAATGCTTCATTGAAGATTTATTCAAGTCTGGAGAAAAGGTTGGATCTGTTTATTGCCATTTTCGTTAATCTTACTTCTCAGCAAAGGAATTCATTAATATTGTACCTCTCTATTTATATGCTGATACGTATTGTTTGCAAGATTTCATCTTTCATAGTGTAAGCTGGCAGTAGTACTGACAACAGAGTATAATCTTGCTTTATCAAATTGTAATGCTCTTCTTACTTTCAGCATTTGATATTGTATTTAATTGACCTCCCCCCTATGGTAGCTACTTTCCCATTCTGGGTTGGCAAGCACATTCTGGGTGTTGAGTATTTCCAGCTTCCGCATTTCTTTTCAAGCATTGTTTTGTAATCACTCCGCCATATGGTCGCCCCTCACTCCATTCTGGATTGGGTAGCACATACTTGGTGTAGAGTTCCCTTTCAGCATTTAGGGTAGAAGATCCTCTGACCATATGCTCGCCATCATCGGCGCCATTCTTGGTTAGAGTTACTGCATAAGCAATTTGTTTTAGATCCTCTGACCAATACTCACACCTTGCCCACAACGGGATCCTGGTGTACATTCTAATTAGAGTTGCTTCAGCACGTTTTGGTTTATCTTCTAACCTTAACGGGTGCATTGAATGTAATTTGTAATTTGTACAAACGAAAAATTTGGCTCGGAATATTTCAAGATCAAATCATGCATCTCAACTCCAACAAGCTGCCTAAAGGACTAGTTACCTTGGAAGGCATTTTCAACTCGGATGATCAATTGAAGAAGAAAATGAACTTGGCTGCGAAGAGGGGTGATTAAAAGCCAGTTGTCGTTGCTGAGGGTAGGTCCTTGAATTTGGGCAAGGTATGTTCCTCAACTAAGCAAGAGGCCTTTGTTGAGCTTTGCCAACAATATGATGACATAATTGCTTGGACCTATGAAGACTTGAAGGGTTTTGACCCTATCTTAGCCCAGCATACCATAGAGCTAGACCCAGATGCAAAGCCAGTTAGACAAAAGCAAAGGCCAATAAACCCCAAAATTGAGCCACTAATGAGGAAGGAGCTGACCAAGCTCATAGAAGCCAATATCATCTTCCCTATCAAGCACTCCTCTTGGGTGGCCAACCTTGTCCCTGTAAGGAAGAAGAATGGGGAAATCAAGCTATGTGTAGACTTTAGGGATCTCAATAGAGCCTCCTCAAGGATCACTATCCCCTTCCCTCTATGGAGGAGATTCTCCAAAGGGTCAGTGGCTCGGAAAGATTTTCATTCTTGGATGGGTATTCAGGCTACAATAAGATCTTGGTCCAAGAATCATACCAATACAAGACTGTATTTACTACTAAGTGGGGTACCTATGCTTATTGTAAAATGCCCTTTGTGCTAACCAATGCGGGTGCCACATTCCAAAGAGCAATGGACATGGCTTTCAAGGGTGTATTAGCAAAGTTTGTGCTTGTATACCTTGATGACATAACTATTTATTCGAAGCATGCAGCTGACCATCTTGGTCACCTTGAACAGGTGTTCATGAAATGCAGGGAGTATGGTGTGTCCTTGAACCCTAGCAATTGTGTATTTGCTACTGATCAAGGAAGATTGCTAGGACACATTGTATCCAAGGAGGGTTTGACCATTGATCCAGAGCGAGTGGAGGCAATTCTTTCTCTTCCACTCCCCAATCACAAGGAAGGATTGCAAAGTTTCCTTGGTAGGATCAACTTTGTGAGGAAATTCATTCCCAACCTTGCCACCATGGTAAAACCCCTCACTTCCATGTTGAAGAAAAATTTGGCTTTCAGTTGAACCAAGGAGGGAAGGGCCAGTTTCGAAGAGATCAAAAAAGCAATTGCTTAGGCCCCTACCCTTGTCAATCCTAATTATGAAAGGGATTTATTCCTCTATACCTTCGGAGGAGAATCTAGCATCTCAGCTGTCCTAACACAGCTGAACGATGGCAATTTGGAGCAACCTATTGCTTTCTTTAATGAGGGGCTAAATGACTATGAGCTTAAGTATAGCTATGTAGAGAAGCAAGTCCTCACTGTTGTAAGGGCATTAAAAAAGTTCAGACACATGTCCAACAATAGGATCCAACTCTTAGTTCCGCATGCAAGTGTCAAGGATTTCCTTCTTAACAAGGACATTAGTGAGAAGAGGGTTGGGTGGATAACCAAGGTCATGGAGTATGACATCAATATCAAGATCACAAAGCTCGTAAGAGGCAAGGGCCTATGTGAACAACTTGTCTCATCTTCTGAGACTACTTCAGAGGTCGCCCTTGTGTTATAAGAGGATCAACTAATTGGCAACAACACTCAATTCAGTTGGGTAGGTGACATGACCACCTTCTTAAGGGAAGGTAGATACCCCCAAGGTCTAGACCGAACCAAAAGAAGGCATTTCAGGTTGCAGGCCATTCTCTATGTCTTAGTGAATGGCACTCTTTTCCGAAAAGACTCCAATGGAGTCTTACTAAGATGCATCGAGCAAAACCAAGTCAGCAGACTGTTAGAGGAATTTCATGATGGCTCTTCAGGGGGCCACTTCTCTGCAAGGACTACGACTATCAAAATAACGAGGGCTGGTTATTATTGGCCATCCTTATTTAGTGACTCACATAGATGGGTGAAGAATTGCAAGAAATGTGCTCTTTTTTCTGGGAAGCAAAGACTAACTGCCCTACCTCTTCACCCCATCCAAGCAGATCAACTGTTCGCCCAATGGGGTTTAGATTTCATTGGCATGATAAATCGACCTTCTAGTGTTGGCTATAAGTGGATCTTGGCCGCAACAGATTACTTCACTAGGTGGACAGAGGCAATTGCATTGAGGGATGCCACTGAGGCCTCAATGTTGGAATTCCTTGGTGGAATGATGACAAGATTCAGTGTCCCCTCCACCATCATATCAGACAATGCTAGGGCATTTGTTGGAACCCAAATTAGTTCTTGGGCAGTTAAGCATGGTGTATACTTGAAGACATCATCCAACTATTACCCTCAGGGTAATGGCTTAGCTAAATCTTCCAACAAGAACCTCATCAGGATAGTCAAAAGGACAATTGAAGACAATCAGAGGGCATGGCATATTAAGTTGAAGGCAGCCTTATGGGTTGACAGGATCACACCTAAGAGGGCAATTGGTAACTCCCCTTTCATGCTAGTAAATGGGAGGGAAGCAAGACTCCAGCTTCCCTAGAATTACCTTCTCTTGAACTAGCACATCAGATGGAATTAACAGAGAATGATGCCATGACAGTAAGGCTAGCAGAGCTGATGGAGCTAGAGCAGGTTAGAAGTTAGGCTATGCATACACTTGAGACTCATCAAGGGTAAGTCAAGAAATTTTTTGACAAAAAGGCGACTAATAGGGTCTTCAAAGAAGGAGATCTAGTCCTCAAGTGGGATGCAGACAAAGCCAAAGCTGGGCAACTCTCCAAGTTTGATGCTATCTGGAGTGGCCCATATGTCATCACTAGTTGCAAGGAGGCCAATGCATTTCATCTCTCCAAGCTTGATGGCGAAGTTCTTCCAATCCCAATGAATGGGATTCATCTCAAGCCCTGCTTCTGAAGAGGTTAGACTAGAAGTTGTTTTGCTTTCATAGGTTCTTATGCACATACCACGTTCTCCTTAAGAGAGTGTGTGCTTTAGTTTCTAGTTTTCCTCCAAGTGATGGCACACATGTTTTGGGTCTTTTCAATGATAGTGCCCAATGGATGCTCAAGGCTTCTGGACTTCATACTTAGCAGGCAAGCATCCCGCAGAAATCGCCAAAAATGTTGTCATTTTATGACACCCTTGGTCCATCAGTGAGAACCGATCAGAGATATGTTCCATGGACTAGCGCTGCCCCAGTTGATCGAGGAAATGCAATCATAAGGTTTGGAGTGTTGCCTTGTCGGAAGTTCCTAGGCCCTCTCTTTCTCCTTTTCACGGAACTTCAGAACCCCGAGGTCCCAAGGTTCTTTCCCCTTCTCTCCTTCCTTCTTGCTCCAGAACCCTGGAACCCTGAGGTTACGCAGTTCCCTTCCTTCCTGTTGATGTGTTTTCTAGGACAGCATCTAACACAGAATAAAGTCACCACGGTCACCTTATCCTCTCTTGATCAAGATTAGTCCACATGCTAGGATTGCTTAAAGTTCAAACGGCTAATTCCAAGGTTCCTTCAGTGCATGGACGTGACTCTGATGTTTGATGGGTTTGCTGATAACCCAAGGGGCCTTACGTCTGTTCAATTGGAGAGGACTCATGCAAGCTCAAAGATTTCTGCACGGATGATTTGCAATAAAAGCTCTGGTTTTGGATCTTTTAGATTTTTGAATTATGCAGAAAGTAAATAGGGGTAGGGTAGAGAAGATTATGCTAAAGCTTAATTAATCCTAAGAACAAGAGATGGGATCACTCATGCAAAATCAAACCACGCTTCGTTTCGCCAGCAGAGCACAACTACATGAAGGCGGTGCAATCTTCAAAGGGTGCATAAAGGTTTTTCAGATCATCAATATGGACCATCGGATCGAACAATCTCTACTGATGATCGAAGTTAAGCATGTACACATCAAAAGGGCTCAGGCTAACTTTGCATGGTGTACAACAATCAGCTGCACACCAAAAGTATGAGCTCAGATTCTGCAACAAGCACTCCTATCAAATCTAGTTCTTCTAACAACATATAAGCAAATCTAATTTAATTGAAGAGAGCAAGACCATGCAGATTGCCAAAGTAGAACAAGAATACACCATCAAAATTGAACAATGTATTAAGTTGGCTACTTCACAATCATGATTCAACAATCTTAGACAATAATCTCTCCTCCCTTTACAAATGAGGGGGGACACCCCTTTATATAGGCCTCAGGCCATGAAAACCCTAATTAGGGTTTCACCCCAGAAGATTCTTCACTCAAGGTGCAACAAGGTGGGAATCCGTAATTAATAACCCATTATGCCCATATACAATTAATTCAAAGAGCCTAAAACTGCGCCCGCTAGTACATTAAATGTGCCCCATGATGTTGATTATGCTTAGAATATAGCGAACACCTTCATAAATGCCCATTATTCTCCCGGCGATGGCGACATGCATGGAGAATCTGTCATAAAGTCATAATGAGAAGGCGGCATGCAAGAATATTCCTTATTTGATGACGACATGCATTGACTGGACCCACGCCTAGTAAAAATACCTTCAACAATAAGTACGCCACTACTATTCAGCCAAAAGACTTTCGTCCAAAAATGGACGACCATTATCCTGCTCATTAATGGCATATGCAATGAATCTGCCGACGACAACTTCCACCTCTTCGATGGAGACACTTGGCACATTTTCAATGTCAAATTCCATCAAGGCAATTTCTTCCTCGCTCTTGGAAAAGAAGCTCTCCCACTCCGTCATGACTTCCTGTGTCTTCTTCATTATATCGGAGAATGAAGAAACATTTTCAAAATGTTCCTTAGGGAATGAACCTACGAAGAAAAAATCGTGCAACTGAGATTTCAGGGAGTTCACCGTTATTCCTCCGTCATTGAGTTTCTTCGCAAACAATGCTTCTATTGCACTAATGATTTCCTCCTATACCCCTCTGATGGAATCCTTCAAGGTAAAAGAGTCAAGGCTGAATTTGTCAAAGGTGCTCTTTCCTGAGCAGATGGCGTAGAACCATCGAGGAAAGTCATAAGCTTCATTTTCTTGAATCACTTTCCCATCAACTAGAATTTGTCGTGGAACCTTCGTCAGAGTCCTGAGTCGAGGAATGGTTAAGTCCTGGTAAATGTGCACATCCTCCCATAGTCCTTCTGTTGTCTCTAGTCTGTTCAGGAGGGTCACAAACTTTGAATGAAGCAGAGCTAGGTCTTCAATGAATTTTCTTGCTTTGGTATAAACATCCTCTATCCATTCCTTGGAATTTTGCGCCATCGCTCTAATAACCTCTGCATCATCAACCACATCCTTAGGAAGGGAGGAAGGAGGAGTGAATGAAGGACTTGCTTCCCTGAGGGGTCTTTTGAAACTCCTGACGTACTCGCATAGGACTCTATTTTCTTCCCTCAACCACTTACATTTCGCCTTTGATTTCAGCAGTTTCTCCTTCATGGCCAAGGAAGATTCTTCGAAGTCTCCCATTACTTGACCTGTGGAAGCATGGCCAAGATCAATCTGTCTGATGACATAATCCTCCTGCCTGATTTCATTTCTATCTTTATCCACTGCAGCCTCAACAATGTGCAAGGTCTGGGATCCAGATTCTTCCCTGACAACCTTGGAAAATTTCCGAGGAGCCTTTCTTTCCGCTGGTCGATCCATCCTCTTCAACAATTCTTCCAATTCCTAAGCAAGATCGGTTTCCCCTTCTACTTCCCTCCACAATCGGCCTATCAACTAGTCTGGAGTGGGGATCGAGTGGCTATGATCCTCTACGCGCTCCTATTCCTGAGATTCTTCCTCCATTTCACCAAGGATGGCTTCCATGAAGCTGTCCTGGCGAGCTTCTTCCTGGTGTGGGGGACTTTCTTGCCTTTGACTTCTTGATCGACGGTGCCCTTGTGAAGCATTGATGCTGAGTATATTGGGTGCTAGCACGCTCCCTGGAAGTGGACCTGTGGTATGTGGAAACATCTCTACTTCCTGCACACTCGAGGAACTTACTGGTGAATGCTCCCTTTTCATCCTTGCTCTCTTTTGTGGAGGTTCCTCCTGCTGGACTTCCTGTTGAACCTCCTGTGGGATTTCTTGCTAGATATCCTTCTTCTTTGTTGTCCTTGGTCTCTTTGGGGCATTTTTTCCTTTATCCATTCAAGCTTCCCTTCCTGCCTGGACCTGCGAAGAGCTTTCAGTTGCCTCGCTGTGGGAATCCAGACTTCCCATTAGCTGATATGTTAGATGAACATTTTCTTCCACCAACTTCCTTATTTTCCTGTCAATCCAGTGCTTAGTAAATTTCAGCACTGGTCTAGCTAAGATACTCAAATCATCCATCTCGGGCTCTGACCAATCTGGCAATTGAACAGGTTGATCCTTTACTTTTTTGAATTCAGGTTGTGTCAAATCTGCATCTTCCTTCACCTGATCTGGCACTTGATAAATTTCACTTATCCTGATAGTGTCGAGGGGCAATCTAGAATGCATTCTCTTTCGGACCTCAAGGTCATCCTCGACACTTGCCCAATAATCCTCTAAGTGAAACTTGTGTATGAATTTGACGCCAACAACCTTTCCGATTTGGCTGTAAGGATCATATTGGGCCTTGGATGTATAAAATGGCAGGCGATAGAATGCCAATTCCCCTGCTGCACTTTCAGTAGCTTCCAAGCCTGGGCATATTTCCGTGAAGTCACCCAAGACAACTGGAAATTCAATTGATTGCTTCTTCTTCTTCTTTTGCAGCTGATCATAGGCAGTCCACATACTCCTGCTTGAACTCGAAGATGGTGAGAGTTTTTGGCATCTTGGAAGCGTGCGCTCTGGGCTTCAGCAACCACTGTTTATTAATCAAATCAGCACACCTAGCAGGTTCCGCTTCATATACTGCCTGAGCTCCGCTGCTGGTCCTGTACGTCATGGAATAGTGTGAAGGAATTCCGAAAGCCTCACCAATTGACTCCGGAGTCAATGTTGCCAACAGCTTGCCATCTAGCATTGAGATTGCCTTTCGCTCCAGATTGTAATGTGTCGCACTTTCCAAGACCAAGTTTGGGCACTGAATAGCAGGAGGAAAACCAGCTGCTGCAACAATTCCACTTTTCACAATTCTGATAGCTGTCGGAGATGGATTGTGCCCTGCTGTTCCGAACATTCGGATCTTGAATGCAGCCAAGTTGAATGTGCCCAGATCAGTATCGTTGATTTCATCCCATCTTGAATTCAACTAGGAATGAGGAAGAAAACTTTTCATTTCCGCTTTGATCAATGCCTGCTTGGAGAGAGTAGTTGCCTTGCTTGATTCCGCCATCTTGGAAGCACCTTGGAAATGACGAAAACAAAGACTAAGTATGACTACTCTTCACTTCTCCACTTCTTCTTTCTTGAATTATGCATGTGAGAAATGAAATGCCTTTCCAAACTTAATAGAATTCTTAAGAGACATTAAATTAGCAATTGCGTTCATGACGCGTCATACTTTCCTTAATAACTATGCCATGCAGAAGCAATTTCCCATGCAAGTGAGTTTGAATTTAGAAATTTCCTTAAATGCTCCAAGTCATGCATCATACTTGGAAGATTCTCTTCGCCAACTCGTTGATTTTCACTCTTTCCAATTTTGGAGGGAATTTGAAGGATTCTCTCAAGATTTGCTTGATTCCATTTTAACTTGTCGTCCTCTGCTTTCGAAGGAATTTCGATGTCTCTTTTCAACATCCCTATTTTTTAGGGATCCTCCTAAAATTTAGGAGCTAGGTTCATTGGATGGATAATTTCACCCCGATTCCGAATCTATAAAATTTTCCACACTCCATCGAGATTCGGTGTCTAAAAATAGCAAATTCAAAAATTTGCTCGAGGGGAATTTTACTTTTCATTCCTCCTTGACCTCTTGGATTCCATGCCTTAGGCAAAATTTCAATTTTTTTTTAGCTTGGGCGTTAAATTCACTGTCTTGGAATTTTTTATTTTTCACACCTTCCATGGAATGTCTATTTTGGCGCTACATCACTTCCTTGGGCGTGATTTTGATTAAGGCAAGGAATTCTCCACTCTTCATGTTTTCCATGTTGACCTCCATATGGCGCCTTTATTCTCCATTGGGCGCTAAAACCCACTAGGCAAGGAATTTCAACATTTTCATGTTATCCATGCACCCCCACTTTGGTGCCTTCCATCAACTAGGGCGCATTTCACCCTTGGAGAGGGAATTCCTTAAATTGCTTGTTGTCCATGGGTATACCATTTTGGCGCCCTCTTCAATGCCTAGGCGGAATTCTGCATAAGTCATGGAATTCATTGATTTCCATGCCATCCATGACCTCCTCTGTTTAGCGCCCAACTCCTTTCCACGGCGGAATTTTGACTAGGAGAAGGATTCTTGCAATTGTCCTTCTCTCCACGCACTCTCCATTCTGGTGCCCTCCACAAGTCGGGTGGAAATTTACCTAGGAGAGGGAATTCCTTGATTTGTGAATTATCCATGGGAATTCTAGTTTAGTGCCCTACACAAGGTTGGGGCGGCATTTTGCTTTGGTCATGGAATTCATTGATTTCCATGCCATCCATGACCTCCTCTGTTTAGCGCCCAACTCCTTTCTAGGGCGGAATTTTGACTAGGGGAAGGATTCTTCACCTTTTCCACCTCTCCTTGCTTTCCCCATTCTGGTGCCCATCCTTGGTCTAGGGAGGAATTCACAACTTTTTGTGAATCCTTGAAATCCTCTTTTTAGCGCCCAAGTCCACATCTAGGCGGAATTTCACCACCGTGGAGGATTAATGAATTTCTAAAACATTTCCTGTCCTGTCTCATCTAGCGCCTAATCATTTCCTTGGGCGGAATTTTCATTCTGGCATGGATTTTTTTTTTCATTCAATCTTCCAGACTTAGAACATTTTGACCTCCTTGTCATTTTGAAGTGTCTTCCTGAACCTTGGTGAATTTCTGAGCTTTCCATTCCTGAACAGATTCCCATACTTAGCCAAATTTTGACCACTGCCTGTTTGCTTTCAACTTTCCAGATTTAGAAGTGATTGTGCATGTTGACACTTCGCTGTCTACTAGCCTGATCCTGCCACGAATAGACTTTCCCGAAATAGAAGCTTTCAAAAATGTCAGAGTTAGAGCCCAAAACAGGACACAGGATGACTTACTAAAAATAGTAAGTTTGATTTTTGGCAAAATGACGACATTTCGAGACTTGGAAAAATCCTTAAAAAATAGGAACTTTCTAAAAATAGAAAGTTGCTCTGTTTTGGCTCAAATTTTATTGGGAGGTTCCTTGAAGGGTCTTGATTCCAGTTGTATGTTCAGTTTTCCAAAAACCCTAACAAAAAACCCCTAAAATCTAGGACAGAAGGCAGAAACCCTAAAAAAAGGGACAAAACAGGCCCTAGACTTCATAGAACTCGCTCGACAGAGAAGCAGATCAACTTTAACTGATCCCCGAACATCCGCAAAGTGCAGAGATTGACGAGATTGCCACCAAAACACACAAAAAACCAAGACCAAACGATCGAAAGGGCCTAAAAGTTAAGGGGGTCCCTATCTGAGATGGGGTAATGTGTGATTAGGTCACAACACTTCCCTAGCTTAGCCCCTCCTCTCCGTAGCCTTTCTCCCTCTTCCCTCTAATTCCAGAACCCCGAGGTTCCGAAGTTCCTCGCCCTTTTTTCTCCTTCCCTTTTCGGAACTTCGGAACCCCGAGGTTCTGAAGTTCCTAGCCTTCTTTTCCTTAACCTTTTCTCTTAAAGCTTTTCCTTTCCTCGGAACTTGGATTCCTTTCCTCTCCGTAGCCTTTCTTCTATCCTTGCCTAGAAGGTTCCGGAGTTCCCCTTCTCTTTTTAGCCCTTTCCCTCTCTATCTCGAAACCCTGAGGTTCCGAAGTTCATTTGCGTAGTTCCCCGGAACTCCGGAACCCCGAGGTTCCGAAGTTCCTTTTTTTCTCTTCCTCTCTCTATTCCGGAATTCTGGAACCCCGAAGGTTCCGAAGTTATTTCCTTAGCCTTTTGAAGTTCTTCGGAACTTCAGAACCCCGAGGTTCGGAGGTTCCTTCCCCCTTCCTTTGTCTTCCTCACTTCGGGAGTCTGCACTTCCGAAGTTTCCGAACTTCCTTTTGACTGGCGACACTTCCGGATGGCGTGATCAGCACTCAAGGCTTTTAATGCTCCGACAATTTTGGTGAGTTATGCACTTTCTTTTGTGGAGCCACAAGGGTGCATTAAATGTTTTTGGCAGGATTTCCATCAAGGAGGTACGGGGCCATGATTGGTGACTTATGTCATGTCCGACTTTGAAAGGTTAGTCAATCCACCTTCTCAGGATTGCTCTTTGTGGGTATGGCTAGGTTGCTTGCATGTACAAGTCAAGTGCATGCACTTCCCTGCACTTCCAGACTGACATGCAGGGGTCATGATCACCTTTGTAACCTTTTTCTATATAAGGTTGTTAAGCCTCATTGTAAAGGGTTATCTCCCTGCTGGCTTGAGCTTTCTTAAGCTCTTCTCTTCTCTTAAAGACTTGTAATATTTTTGCATTTCTGCAACTATAAGTTTGGCCTTTGGCCTTTGAAAGAATTGAAACTACCATTCTTGCCTTACTTTAACTTATGCATGCTGTGTATGTGCTCTTACCTCCATTATAAGTGTATGTTTGTGGTTTTCTTTCACATGTATGATGTGTTAACTTGTTTTCTAAGTGTGACTTGTGGGAATCTTTCTCCTCTCTTGACACTTAGAAAATCCTAACCTCCACATGCGTTTGGGTCACTCATGCAATTGAAGTTTGTGCGTCTCTTGGGCATTTCAATTGATTCCTTGTGCCATTTCGGGTGGGGAGAGGAACAATCTCTTCTTGGTGCATCACCTCCTTCTACTTCCAACATTCTCTCTTCCCTTTACCTCTGCAAGTTGTTTAGGTAGGCTTAGGAATTAGCTTTAGAGTGTTGAGTTGGTTCAACACCTGCACCTATTTCAAGAAGGAAGCTGGCCTTCTCCGGAGATTCAACCCCTTGGGCAAGGTCGCATACTTCAGGGTTGTTTCCATGTTTCACAAGGTTGCTGAGTTGACTGCTTAGCAAGGGTGCAAGCTTTTTTGATAACAGTTACCTAAGGCGAATGGTATAGATTGCATCTTTGTGTGGTAGTAGATAAAATTAGAAATATGTGCATTATATTCCATAGCTTCCGATTGTAAGGCCTCCCAAATTGCTGATTTATTTTTTCAAGAGCTATGGAAATGGTATTGGTTACTCAAGAACATTGTTAGTGATAGAGACAATAGGTTTTTGAGTCATTTTTGACAGAAATTGTTTCACTTGGTAGGAACAAAACTTATTCCAAGCACAAGTTATCTTTCCCAAATATAAACCGTGTTCAGGCAGAAAACAACTTGGCCTAAGTTGTTGTATTTTGGAGAGCATTTCTATAACACTTTACACCTCATGTCCATAGGTATGTCTCCTTTTATGGATTTGTATGGCTATGATGCCATGATATTTATGGATTTGGTAATCGCAAAAAATAGGGTACTCGGAGCTACAAATATGATCAGACAAAGCCAAGAGATATTGCAATCACTTAAGGATCATCTTTAGCATGCCAAGAATCAATAGAAGCTCTATGTGGACCAGCAACACACAAAATGAGTATTTGAAGTTGGACACATTGTCTACTTGAGGCTACAACAATACAAATAGTCTTCATTGAAAAAGAAAGGAGCAAAAGGGTGAAGCCAATATTTTATGGTCCTTGTATCTTGTTTATTATTGCGTCAATCCTGCATGCATTTGGTTATCCATTATATCATGATGCATAAGGCCCAATTCTATAGAAAAATTTGGTTGCTCATCACATTGAGGTCAAAGGAAAGTAGAAGTAGCTTATGAGCTAAAACTACCAAAGACTAGTAGAGAACACATAGCACCCTCCAAAGATTTTCCACCTTTGGATGAAAAAGGAAGACTCATTTTGATACTATAAGCTATCATACTTGGGAGAAAGTTGAGGAACCAAAGCATTACGGAATACTTGGTGCATTGGAAGGATTTGCTAGCAGAAGGTGCTACTTGGGAGTGAGCTGATATTTTGAAGCCTCCAAATTGTATTGCTTGAGGGCAAGCAATTTTGGGGAGGCGGACTATCATGTCCCCCTTTTCAATAAGTTTCTATAATAACCCAAAAGCCCATTTCCCATTTCTTTTGGGCTTAGGGAAATAAAATAAGAGATAATTTTATAATATTTTAAGCAAGATATTTTTAAGTTCTCATAAACTGACCATTTAAAGTGCTATTACAAATAGGGTGACTAGAACATGGTAGTAGGTGGTTTACCATAGAAGTTTGTTTTAATGATCCTTTGGTATGTAGGTAGAGCTGCGATTGAACTTTGTATATATTTTGTGAAACACAGCTCTATGTACCAATCTTTTAGCATGAAACTGCTTACTGTGAACCTCGCCAATATCTATGGATTGGGTAATGTCAGGGATATTTATTTTTTGTAACTATAAACCCCTTCTATGAATATATGTACAATTTGAAAAATTGAGGTTTAGATGATGAATTTTATGAACTTACAGATGCTTCATCATTTTGGAGACTTAAAAATTTAATCAATTAGTTAATTGATAGTTTACAACTTTCAACTTATTTTCATACCTGATTAAAGTCAGAATGTGGTGGCTAAGGGAATCATGAGCACAAGTATCTTGAGCTCTATTTTTCTGCTAATGTGTTCATACTCACAATCTCTTACCTTTTAGAAAGAGTAGGTAGCTTGATTGGGCCTGTTATTTCAGAATTACCTTTCCTTGACCTGAGATAGTGTTCTTGATTTGTACTTTCATTTCTATCAGCTGGATCAGTAAGAATTTGTGTTGGGAATTGAATGATTCATCACATTGCTGTTTAAGGTTGCTCAGAATGATTTGAGCACTTCATGATCTAGGGATTCCCTAGCAGGGCTGAACTTTATCAGATTTGCCAGGTGACAATCCATAATTGATGAATTTTACATCTTATGTATCCCAAAAGTTTCTACGTACATGATTTTGGCAACTTCACAAAAGGAGAAATATTTTTATTTGTACTTTTATCCCTCGTGTTTTACTGTTTGGAAATTTTATTTTTTACATATTGCTATTATTTTATATTTTTGCTTGTTTTCTTTCTTCTTCACTATTGCAACTGTATAAGTTAAAAAGCTATAAATTAAATAATGTTTGCAACTGTATATGTAGTTATAAAAATAAAATATTGTTGTTCACTGACACAGATATTACAAAGAGAAGAAACATTAAAAAGCATTGTGTCTATTTCTCTTTCCCTTCTGAAAGCCACGTTAGTCTTGAGATGGATTATCAGAACAAGTTCCATCATTGATAGGCCCTACATTTAATAAATTGAAAGTGACCATCTTGTCCAATCAAATGAACAGTAATATATAATTGATTCTCGTGATAAACTGGGTATTTGTTATTAAATCCTTTATATCATCCTGTAAGGTTTAAGATGTAATTATTTTTGTTTTGCATTCTTTTACTCTCTGTCACCTTTTACTGACGATTAGTTTCTCATTGAAAATTTGAAACATATTGTTGAATTTACAGTTTCTTTCCAAGGAGGTTGTAGAAATTCAAAATTTCAAATCTGCTTCTAGGGATGATATTTTGGGTGTCCACTCTGTCACATACGTAAGGGGCTTGGAAAAGGTAAGTTCTTCCTCCTTTCTAGTGTATTGATCAATGATACCTGTCATAGATCATATGCAATAAATATATTCACTATGTGTTTTTTAATGAAAAATGACTGCAGTTGTTTAAGTTTTACTAATATATTAATACATTTTTTTTTTTAAATTTTAGACTCAAGATAAGTCTTTGGTTATTTGTTGTACATTCAACTAGCATTTGGCATTTTTTTACATTTTAAAATTATTATTAATTTTTCCCCTTTTTTGCTTTGTATGGGCAATAAACTTTATGCTACAGGTTTTATGCCCGTGCTTTTGAGTTTTTTCACATTGCCTTGTTGCTTTCTTTTATTCTAAGGGTGCCAAAATTTCTTTGTATGCAATGAAATTTATATGCACCTGCAGCTATGCAATGCTTCTCTTTGTCTTTAGCTTATCTTCTATCCTCACAAACTTAGCTACCTTGGTGGTTCAGCTTTAAGTCCAAAGAGATACTTGTATTTAGCTCTATTATCCTTAGGCAAGTTGCCTTGGAATGTTTCTGATGCATAAAATTCCCTTTTGATACCAGGGTGTTCTCGATGTTCTTAGGGTTTTTTGTAATATACACCCCTATAATTCAACAAACTCACCAACATAACATCACATGGATCCAACATGTCTCCTCTATGCTAATCTGATACAACTATGAAGACTTGTGAAAACTCTGATTGTTTTTACTCCATGAGCCTCTGAATTGTAGAATTTTGCAGCTATCCCTGCAAAATAAAATAGATCTAGCAAAAAAGAAAGAAGCAAAACTTGCAAACAAAATAAAGAAGAAAATCAAAACTGAATTAATCCAATTTAATCATCTTCATTTTCATTACTAATGTATATGATTACAAATGATATATAGATCACAGGAGCAGAAATTATGCATGAGATGCATGGAATTTCTAAAGATGTAGATCAATTAAACTGAAATAATGAGGTAGATTGAGTTTAAAACTCTTTAGTTAGCTTACAATCACAATGCATATGCAACTCTTGTTCTCCATAAATCATGGGCAGAACAAGGAGTTTACTATGCGCTAACACTCCCCCTTAAGTCTAAGTAAGGAGAGATATGGGTCCAGGCAACAAAGCTTGATCAGAAACCCAATTACAAAGAAGAAAGGAGAAAACCCAATTGAGAAAAACTCCTAACCATTATTCTAACTATAAAAGAAAGCTGCAAACTGCAAACGAATCCACACTGCAACAGGATTGTACAGAATCATAGAAACCACTGCATGAGTACCTCTGGGATACTTTGAAAATGCAAATGTACATATTTTGCATTGCTCAAATGGATGAACAGATAGGTACACAGTTTCTGAATACATAAACTGATGATCTGAAGACAGGAAGATATGAATCTGAAGAAATGTGCTCCAAGCTAAAGAACTGCAAAGATGACCTCCGGTTGGGATGATGCCATTGTATATCCATTGCTCAATAATGTCCCACTAGAAAGAAACTTTGGAAGGACTCGACTCTGGAATCTCATGTAGTGAGGAACCCTGCTAGAAAGAATCTCTAGGAGCAAACAAAGTTGCAACATTGGAATCTCATGTAGACAAGAATTTAGAACAAAAGAACATTTTTGGCTGTCAATTGGAGGAAGAGTGCATAGCAACTTCAATCTTCTATTTATTCAGAAAACTTATTGAAAGAAACCTAGACTAAATGCATCAAGCAAAACCCCATATAAACTTTCTAAGAGTTTAATTTTTACAAAGCCCCAAATTTTCCAAATCTTCATCATGTGGTGCTTGCAAAGCACATTCAATTTTAAAGAATCAATATTGGAAAAAAAAAAACAAGGAGCATGCAAAAATTATGGGAAGAATATGCATGCATCTAGAAATAGAGGTCTACATCAGCTTCCATGATGATGGTAATCTTCAAAAATCTGTCTGATGCTTCTTCTTTCTAGCAATCTAGCTCTGATACCATGTAGAATTTTGCAGCTATCCCTGCAAAATAAAATAGATCTAGCAAAAAAGAAAGAAGCAAAACTTGCAAACAAAATAAAGAAGAAAATCAAAACTGAATTAATCCAATTCAATCATCTTCATTTTCATTACTAATGTATATGATTACAAATGATATATAGATCACAGGAGCAGAAATTATGCATGAGATGCATGGAATTTCTGAAGATGTAGATCAATTAAACTGAAATAATGAGGTAGATTGAGTTTAAAACTCTTTAGTTAGCTTACAATCACAATGCATATGCAACTCTTGTTCTCCATAAATCACGGGAAGAACAAGGAGTTTACTGTCCGCTAACATGAATGATGAACCCAAACATGCAGAAGTTTGCTGTCTTGAACCAACACCGAGAGTAAACTATCAAAGTTTACACCACAAACCTTCATAAGATGAACTCTCTGATTTAGGAAGGTTTGAAGTAAACAATAATGACTTCTGTTCAAAACTGAAATTAGTGAAGTAAAATCTGATTTTACTGCTCTACACAAAGGATGGCAACAGTACCAATGAATGAATTTCCCAAATATAAGCATGCGTGAAAAGCATTGTATTGCACCAAAATAATTCATAAGTGGTTGGGAAACATCTCCAAGAAATATTCAACTGAAAGCTATTACTTCCTTGACAAAGAACAATGCGCCAAATCCCTTGAATGAGAGAAAACGATGATGTAAAATGACTGACCTGCAACCAATCAGCAAACTCAAAACTGAAAATCGGACCCATTCTTTGCCAAGGAACACACCCAAGAGTGTCCATTTGTTTATTGGTCCAATCCTTACTTAAAATCTTTCTCCAATCCATCTCAAGATGAGAAAATGGAATCAAAAGATGGCTGGTAAGGAAAAGAACAGTGCTATCAATACTGAAATTTTCATTCTTATAGCTTCAAAGATCATGTCTACCTTCCCCAATAAGCTGCATCAATTATTGTTGAAGATCCCTAGCATAGATACCCAACCAAGAATGGTTTCCAAGGGTCAGTACATTCCAAGAAGAAACTACATCTCCAATTTCAAATGAAAGGCATGCAAAACTACTCATCAATATAAATAAGCTAAGTTGCAGATTCGGCAGCTTTGCCCTGCCGTTTCTGGGTACAATCCGTATTAGAATCGGGTACGATCTACAAAATTCCTATCGAATCCTGACAGAACCGGCCTTTATCTAGTGTTTTTAAAACAACTAAAACGAATCTGAATTGATTCCCTGCATTTGTGGGATTTTGCAAATGCTTTTTACATTTTTTCAGTGTTAAATAAAAATGGAAACCTTCTATTTTATCCCAATGCATTGCAAATAAAAGGGCCGACATCCACATTAAAAACACGAGCAAAACAAAACGTCTTGTAGGTTAAAAACGGGAGCAGATAAATTGTGTTTGCAGATAAAATCCGAAGTGGATAAAAACGTATTCACAGGTGGCGGAGAGTTGTAGTTGCAAGAGTGCGGAAGAGCATTTGCAGGAGTCGGACCCATTTGCAGGAGGTAGACACAGGAAAACTTGTTTGTAGGAGGATGCATTTGTCGGAGGCTAAGAAGATACGGTAAAAAAAATAAAAATTGTGAGAGTTTTGTTTTCCGATTTTGTCTTTGTTGATGTTTATTGTTTTGTAAGAATTAAATCAAATTTTAGGTTTATTTCATAATATTTTTAAAATTCAAGTTTTAATCAATATCATTAATACAGATTGAAAATATTTTTATTAATTTAATAAAGTGTGTATTGTATATTAATAAATGTTTATTAATTTAGGAAATAACATTAAGATAAATTATAATATATGTTAACATATATTATTATACAATGTATATTGAATTGTTTTTTAATTTCTCTCGATGATGAATAAATGCTTCCTAAAACATTAATGGAACTTATAATAATTTTATAATTTTAATAGTTTTCGGTTTCCCCTTTATATTTGCTTTCCAAGTTTCCAAATATTAAAATTTAATATTAAATTATTTTTTTAAATATTGTTTATTAAAATATAATAATACTATTATTATTATTATTATACATGTTATATATAATTTTTTGTATTAAGTATCATAGAAACACAAAGCTCGTTTTCGCTCATTCGAGCATCCACGTTATTACAAATACTAGCTCCTTTCGAGCACCAAACTAGAAACAACAATTGGAAGACCAAGTGTCACAACTTAGAAATCCACTTTAAACAACCAATGGAAGATCAAGAGTCGCAACTTAGAATTCTACACAAAGGTGTCCCTCATGGGAGTTGAACTTGGGTCTCCACATTGAGAACTCAATGCTTTAACCAACTAAGCTCAACCCCTTGGACATGTTATATATAATTGGTTTTTAACTTTTTTATTTTATAATTATTAAGTTGTTATTATTATTAATATAATATTTGTAAATTGTTATTAGCATTTAATAATTTATCGTTTATGATTTACATTTGTAATTTGAATTAAACCTTATATTAATTTAATAATATTTAAAATAAATAGCAATATAGTATAATTATAAATATAATTTTATTTATGTTATTGAAAATATAACTACAAAGTTATATTTATAATTATTATAATTAATTTCTAAAAATAAATCAAATATTTACCTTTTATTTATATTGTTTAATAATTGTTTTTTTTCTAAATTTGTTGTTAACAATGTAATGGCAATCGATGCTAGTTCTTTGACCTTCAAAACCGATCCAAACTCACCTTTATGGAAATATGTACAAATGATAGAACAAGTAAAAGGGGGTGGAACATTTGTTTGGATATGCAATTTTTGTAATGTGAGGTACAAAAGCTCATATTGTCGCGTGAAAGCCCATTTATGTGCAATCCTCCAACAAGGTATCAAAGCATGTCCAGGAAAGGATAGTAATGGATTGCCACCCCAACAAATAGCATGATTCATTAGAGAGCAAGAGGAAGCAGATGCGAGAGTTTCTCGTGGCGCAAACCATCCTTTGAGGAAAGGATGGGGATCAAGTAGGCCTCCTCCTCCATCTCATAATGACTTTCCGGATGTTGTAGTAGAGAGCCACCCATTTTTGGGTAGAATTGAAGAACCTGTTAGTGTGAAGAGAAGCAAGGGGCCATTAGAGAGAGCATTTAAGAATGAAGCTAGAGAGATTGCAAACCAAAGTGTTGCAAGATGTTTATATGCAAATGGTTTGTCGTTTAATGAACTGTACGATCACCATATTAGCAGGATATGCTAAGAAAAGTAAATGAGGCTCCACAAGGGTACACGGGACCAGGTTATGAAAAGGTGCGTAGCACCTTACTAGCTAAGGAGGTAAAAAGCATAGACAATGCATTGGCTCCCATTAGAAATTCATGGAAACAAATATAGGTGTCAATTATTTCTGATGGATGGAAGGATGTCAAAAACCGGCCATTAATTAATGTTAATGCAGTGTGCCCGAAAGGGACAATGTTTTTGAAAGCCGTGGATTATGAAGGATAGGTGAAGGATGCACAATTTATTGTTGACATTCTGATACAATGCATTCAAGATGTGGGTCCTCAAAATGTTGTCCAAGTAATAATGGACAATGCACAGAATTGCAGAGCTCCAGGCATGTTGATTGAATGTGATAACCCACTTAACTTAACCCAAAATTTCAACTGATTTTTTTTTTGATATATAAATGTTGATTTCTTATTCTTACATATTCTTAATTGTGTTTGATTCAATCACATACTTAGGTACATCTATCCAAACGGGATAGGCATCCACCCAACCAGGATGAGCATCTAACCATATGGGTTAGGCATCTAACCATACGGGTTAGGCAACTGTCCATACGGGACAAGAGGTTTCATCTATCCAATCCGGGATAGGCATCTACCCAAACGAGGTAGGCATCTATTCATAAGAATAGGTAATGCTCTAGCCAGAGACTGTAGATTCATCGGGACCATCTGGGTCCTGAGCCACTCTCTAAAGACTACAGTCCCCTACTAGGAGTGCACTGAGGTCACCTTACTTAGGAGTATAAAAATAAACAAGCTTGAGTTCTGCCTCAGAATTCGGCCTAAAGCCTTGGGAAGTCAAGCGAATCCATATAGAATTCCTTTTGAGTATGCATTGAATTAATTTTAACCTTTCAATTAGTATTTGCACCATTTGATCAAAAGACCAAGGAGCTTCGAGATCCAACCCTTCACCCATAACCAAATCCTAATCCCCATACCCAAACGCCTGAGTACAAGGGACAACTCCGTCCCTAGACTGCCTACATACCCGTTTCGGCACGGGATCAAGAAGTAAAGTATGTAGTTCTGGTTTCTAACTATGGTTTAATCTAAATTGTTTGGTTATCCATTTCATATGTTAATTGTCCATCAGCTTCTTGCAATTTTTAACCATCTAAAATCCAAAGGAGCTCCTTCCCCATCATTAAATTAATAAACACTTTAGAAAAACGATATTTGCTGAAGGAAGAAGTCTAAATTTGCAACTTAATTAAACTCCAATAAGAGGACCATTAAAATTTACTATTCACTAAGAATGAATTTTTGTAACCTTATGAAAATAAATTTTGATAATGTAATTAATTCTATCAATATAATAAATTTTATTTAAATGTGCAAACTAATTTTAATGATACAAATAGATTTAATTAATTTAACAACTTAAAATATAAATTAATTGAACTATTTGAATAACCTAAATATTAATTATAAACTATATTTTAAATAAAACAATTTTTAATTAATAACTACAAAATATAAATAAACTATTTTATAATATAATAAATTTTAATTATTCTTAACTACTAAAATAAATTTATTTATTTTAATTAACAAAAATAAATTATATTTAAATAAAAGAATTTTGTATATTAAGAAGGGAGGCGTCCGTCCCGCTCCCTCCACTGTAGTGGTCTATACAAAATATCGAGTGAGTTTCGTGGGGTTCGAATACCTCACCTCCCAGCTCATATCTTTTCTTCCCACCAACAAGGCACGCTGCCTCTATGCAACGTAAATGGCGCTTAATTTATTTAGATAATAACAGAGCTATATTGGGGGGGCTGGCAGCTTGAATGGTCAACCTCCCCCTCCACCGATCAACCCTTGCAATTAAGGCATGTACTGCCCGATTTAAATTTTAATTGAACCGCCAAAAATTAAATTTGAAATTTAACAAATCAATTTTTTCAATGTTAATATTATTATTTTTAAAATAAAAAAATATAAATTAAATTTTAATCTTAAATAAATAAACTTAATTTCAATAACTTATATTGAAAAAAAAAACAAGAATATGATTTTAATTTAATTCTAATTTAGTTATTTATTTATTAATGTTATAATTTTATATATATATTGACAACAAAAAAACTATTTTTGTTTGTATATTGTTTCATATCATATTAGAAATCCAATACTTTATATAATTATTTTATTTTATAGGAAAAGATTGATCTAATCAAAGAGAAGGGTTAAAAAAAAAAAAGAACTTAAATCTATATACATTCTTGAAAGGAATTCCACTAACTCATTATACCAAAACGAAAGTAAGATATACTCATTTATTTCATAGATGCACATATATTTATTCTATCAAAATCTGAAACAAGGAGACATGCATGCATAACTCTTCTATCAAAATATGAAACAAAGAAAGAATACATGCATATGTATTTCTTCTATTAAAATCGGAAAACATGCAAAATATATTTCCTTTAACAAATCTAAACAAAGGAGGGTATATGCAATTGTATTTCCTTTATCAAACTGAAAACAATGAAGGATGAGAATGTAATTCCTATATTATTTAACCCTCCCTCTTTTGATTTAATCAAAATATCAAAATCTTTCTCATTTAAACTACAATTTTTTTGAAGAAAACAACATGCATGCAAATAAAAGAATCCTCATCCATCATTTCTCTTTTGAAATTAAAACAAGAAAGTGTGAAAGGAGGGGACCTGTTTTTGAACGAAGAACCCTATTGTTGAATCTCCTCCTGTTTCCTAGCCATCCTTTCTCAATCCTCGCTTTGTAGGTTTGTGTAGATCTTCTCCAAAACTTCGAAGTAAAGAAAATTCCTACAATATTTCTACAAAGTTTCTCCTACATCTAACATGAATTTGAAACTAATTTCTTAACAATTCAAAGACCTATTTCATCACATAAAAGCAAAAATAAACTCCCCTCTTTCGAAAATCTAGTATTCATTATATAGAAAAGGGAGTCATTTTCGCACTACAAAAGAATTAAATGATTTACAGATTCTTTTTCCAAAAATAATTCCATGCAAAAATGATTATTGTCATCTAGTTGGGGGTTACATGCAAAAATTTGAATTTGAGATTCTCTTCTAGAACCTTCTTATTTCCTCCTACAACATGTGCTAAATAACATATTGAGAAAATTAGTAATTTCTAAATTAATTTCTTGCAAAAATGATTGTTGTCATAGTGGAGGGTTACATTTGACCATGCATTCAAAATTCGAATTTGAATTTTCCTCCATTTTATCAAAAATAAATTTCGTAACTCCTTTGTCATAAAAAAAAAACCATGAATAGAATTATTCATGTCATAGAATAATTTGTAACTCCCATGTCACATATTTGCTAAATATAATATTTATTCCTTAATATTTTGAATTTGAATTTTTTTTTCTAGAATCTTCTTAATTCTCCTACACCATGTGCTTAATTAGAATATTGAGGAAATAAATAATTTCCAAGTAAATTATGACCTCACAAGTGTGTCACCACTATTTAATTCTTCTTTTTAAACTAATTCCATCCTTATTCAATTTTCATCTCCAACTAACATTGCTCATAAAATTAATAATAATATTAATAATAATAATAATACCAATAATAATAATAATAATAATAGCAAGTCATATAAAGACCGGACAGGTAGCAGAGTTGGCTTGGATCGTGGGTTTGCTCCCCATTTGTCTCGGGTTCGACTCTGAGGCTTGGATTCAACCGATGGGCTTGGCTGACGAGCTGCTTACTCATCTCTAGGGACTAGTTTTGCCTCAACTCGCCCCATAATGGGAAACCAGTGTCATTGGGTTGAGTCGCGGGGATACCCTGGGTGACTAAAAAATAATAATAGCAAGTCATATCAAGGTCCAAAAAGAGGGTTATGACATTGAAACACGGTTTGAACATATATTTTGGACACCTTGTGTTGTAGATTCTCTCAACCTTATGCTATAGAAGTTGGGTAGAAAAATAAATTGGATCAAAGAAATCTATGCCGAGGCTGAAGAGATCCAAATGTTTATTACAAACCATCACATGTCACAGGCCATTTTTAGGTCATTTTCATAGTTGGAATTGCTAAAGGTAATTGAAGCATTTCAATTTCAAAATTCTACATTTCACTTTATTGATTATAAATTTAGTTTTTAAATTTGAGCATATCTTTTTATTTTCTTTAATTATTTATTTTTGAATAGGTTGCCGAGACCCAATTCGCATCCAACACAATTGTCTTGAGGAGACTTGTGAAGGTGTGAGAGCCACTTGCTAGCATGGTTATTAGTCAAAGTTGGTCCCTATGGAAGCAATCTAGTACCGAAAGGGCCTCAAATGTAAAGTGGATGATCCTAGATGACACCTGGTGGCAACGAGTGGAATATCTTCTTAGTTTCACCGAGACCATCATGAGTATGATCCGTTATACCGATATGGATCATCCATGTTTGGGAGAGGTATACCATGACATTGATTCAATGATTGAGAAAATGAAACTTATCATCAATGAAAAGGAGCAAGACCCTGAAGAAAATTTCCTTAGAGAGGTGTAGACAATTTGTGTTGAGAGGTGGAACAAAATGACCACCCCACTTCATCTTCTTGCATGTGCATTGACTCCAAAATTTATAGTGATGAAATTCTGGCTATGCCGTCAAGTGTGCCACCATATAGAGATCCAGAAGTCAGTGATGGGTGTAGGAAAGCACTTACAAAACTCTTCCCCGATCGTGAAATGGAAGATTTAATTACAAGTGAGTTTGTTGATTTTGTAGCCTCCAATGGTCAAAGTGCTTCTACTCTTCGTGACAAGTATAAAAAGGATGCTCATGCTTGGTGGTACCTCAATGGCCATACATCACCACACCTCCAAACTCTTGCAATCAAACTTTTATCACAAGTAAGTTCCTTTATTTTTATAGTACTATCTAAATATATGTTGTTTACTATTTTAAAAATAATAAAATTATTAACTTCAAATTTAAAGTTTGATCTACAATTTTATAATTTTACTCTCACTTTGTTTTAGTAGGTAGCAATTCCTCTTCATCTGAGCGAAATTGGAGTACATACTCCTTTATCCACTCAGTGAAACACAATCGATTAGCAACAAGTAAGGCAAAAGATCTGGTTTATGTGCATTCCAACTTGCGCCTTCTTACTCATACAGAAAAGGAATACAAGGAAGGGGGCATAAAGTTGTGGGATGTAGATCTAGAGTGAACTGATTTAGATTTTTCAGCTGCCACAAAATCTTTACTTGTGGAGTTGAATAGCCATCGTCCTTCTAGTGTGAGTGGTAGTGGGGTTGCATGTGGTTCTACTCATCTACCTACATCATCTACCTACATCATCTAATGTCAATGATGATGTTGATCTTCCTGATGATCCATTTGATGCATAATTACTGATTGTGTTGTTTTAATATTGAAGTTCAATGAACAATGAATTTATTATGTCTATCATAACATTCAAGTTTTGACAAATTGATATCAAATTAGTATTATTGTATTTCAAATTTGTAATATTTATGGTAGTTCTAAGTTTTGTTTAGCATGCATGATATGTTGTATTCTAAAAATTTATCTTGTTTTTATTTTTAAGGCTGCAAGTATGTATATATTTATAAATTTTTTTTATATGGACGTACCCAACTCCCAAATTTTTTTTTGTTGTATCGGCATATGATACCCACGTACTTGTACCGGCAATTTAGTAAATAAGTATGAAAAATCCCACATGTTGGCCAACTCCAAAACTTGAGACAAAATTTCATGCAAGAATGATGGAATGTAATGTCCCCTTCTCAGCAGTGACCACTTTAGTTGGTCATTACCCTATTCCAAAGACGCGTAGGCTAGTCGGGAGCAAAAATTAGGGTTTCCTACCTCTGCGAGGATGTTTCAGTGTTTTTGGTGGCTTGCATGTTGGGGTTTGACAGTTTTGATTCTAGATTCCTTCTGAGTTTTCAAAAAGCTTCGCAATGATGGTACATGCATAGCAAGCAACGTAGTTTGACAAACTTAATATTTTTAGTAAATGGAGGTGAGGGCAGTTTATTTTTCTGGGCTTTTATGGGTTTTCAGAGAGCTTCATGATGGTGTAACATGCAAATGAATCTGAAGACTTTTTTGGACTTACTATTTTTAGTAAGTTGCGAAAACTGCTCAGAATGTGGTAGAAATCACTTTGGGAACACTTACTATTTTTAGCAATATGCTATTTTTAGTAAGTACTATTTTTAGCAGGGGTTCAGCTAGTTAGTTCAAATGGCTATTTCCAGCAGGTCAATTTGAGCAGTTTGTCTTCCAACATTTTTGGAGCTTGTTTCAGCAAGTTAAGTATTTGATGAAAAATGGTGTTTTAAATTAAATTATAACCTAAGGCAAAAGTTGGACGATATATTTAAGGGGGAATGCTTAAGTTATATTGATATCTAAAGTCATTTCCTTAATTATATGTTGGGCAATTCTTGGTTGAGGAAAATATTTTATAAGTGAATTACTGTTAAGGCAAGATGGATGCTTTAGGAGGAAAATAAGATAATTTTATGATATAATTCACTTTATTCTTTGGACACCATAATACACTTTATTGATGTATTTTTTATAAAGTGTATTTGCCACCATGTGATGGGTGATTTTGGGAAAAATGAAATGAAATGCAAATTAAGGAAACTGGAATGCCGTTGTTTAATCCCATATTGGAGGGAAAAGAAGTTCGATTTGAGGAGGAAGTTATAAATATGTGTCTTGGCCTTCATTTTAGACTATCCATGTTATTTGCAAAGAAGTGCTGCCAAAATCCAGAGAGATTGCTTCGAGGAATGCATACCTCCTAGCTGGTTCTTGGCTTGTTGCTTGAAAGATAGCAACTAGTTGAGATTGAGAGACTGTTCTTTACACTGAAGAACAAATGGAGTTCATTGATGTAATAACATTTGATGTTTTCTGATGTGTTTTTGGGGTGTTTGTGAGTTTTTCAGGTTGCTGGTTGGTTGTAGAGCTGAAGTGATTTTTTCATCATAAGTCTAAGGGCGAATTTTTGTGGCTTCTAGGTATTCTCTCTTTATTTTCCCTAGCCTTAGGGGATACTATATGCCAGTTTTCAGAGTCTGATTTGGAGTTGTGAATTTATTATAGCAAATTGCCCTCTTCTAGGTAGTTCTATGTGTGGGTTTGTCTAGAAATGTGTGCATTAATGTTTTAAGCGAAGTTTGCAGCTGGCTGTTGGTCCTTTCTAGCATAGTTCAAAAACTCGAACTCACCACGGACTCGGCAAACCAAAAATTTGGACTCAGACTCGGACTTGTGAAAGGCTCGCGAAAGACTCGGCAAAAAAAAAAACCATAGTTTTACAAAAAAACATAAAGAAATTAATGCATTTAGAGAACATAAGAGCCATAATTGAAACATTACATATGTCATATGATCAACAAACGCGCAATATTTGAAATTTCATCATTCATACTCATAGTTTCAAACTTTCAACTCTAAAATGTATAATACCAAGATTTCTTCAATGCTAATTATGTTGTTATATGGAGCCTAATCAGACTCGGAGGTTAGATTTTCCCTACTTCTATCAGCGTAGTTTCCCCCTATATTTTTTGACGGGGGTTTGGGGGTAGCATCCCCAAGTTGGGGTCAAGGGGCAACGCCCCTTGCGCGCTCCCTGTCGCGATACAGGGCGGGGCCGAGAGGCAACGCCCCACGAGGCCAAAAACACTTTTATTATTTTATAAAGGTGTCGGGTGTTATTTTTCTATTGGCCCACGTCCAATTAGGGTTACCCCTTAACCCCCAAAAAAGTCAAAAAGGGGGGGAGTTATGCCAAATGAAGGCAAAAAAAATGAAAAAAAAACTCATTTTTAAAGCTTGCCTGATGGTTTTTCTAGGTCGCACGAGTCCATCTGAAAGACTCGCGAGTCTGTGCAAAAGACTCGTGCAAGTCCTTGCAAAAGATTTGCGAGTCTTTCAAATGGACTCGCCTCGCGAGTCCTTGGCGAGCCGACTCGTGGCTCCCACGGACTCGCAAGTCCGTGGCGAATCCACGAGTTTTTAAACTATGCTTTCTAGATCGCCTCCTTCCTAGAAATCATTTGCAATCAGTCTCTGGTTTTTCCGTGGAGTTTTGGAGGAGTTGTGTGCTTTTTAGTGTGGTTTGTAGCTGCTGGTTTGCATTATTTAGCTTGCTGGAAAAGTATATCAGACTTAGAATTTTGGAGTGTTAGGTTACTTTTGGGGGTAGTTGGTCTTTTATAGCTTGTGGAGTGCATTAAACATTATTTACAGCTTTGGACAGTGATATCTTTAATCTGAAAATCCATGATATGTATTGTAAAGTTGATTAGTAGTACTAACAACTATCTTATTTCTGGATTGTATCACATCACCCACTAAATAAGTGGAAGAGGCTTGCTTTGCCACCTATCTTATTTCATTGTACTCTGTCCTCCCGCTGAATAAGCGGTTGAGTAGATTGTTATTTATCATTTTCAGTCCTCCTGTTGAATAAGTGGTTGAGTGATTGTCTCTTTACTTTAGTTATTTTGGATTTTGTAATTGGCTGGTTACACCGCCAAATTGTGGTTTAGTTCCAGTTTTCTCTATCCCGTTGGAAAGCGGAAGTGGCTGGTTCAACCACCAATTTGTATTGCTCTCTTCATTTTGTTATGCTAACCAACGATGTAAAACTATGCAGGTTTCTGGAAAACTTGTGAGCCCTAGTCTGGCGTGAGGCACTCGCAAGAAAACTTAGCAACGAGTTAAAAAAAAACCGATGCGATTTTTTCCCATTTTAATTGCTGAAAATCGTCGAAAAACCTGACGCCAAAAACGAAAAAAAGAAGTTTAAGTCGCAAAAATGCAAAACCTATTTTGACATTTCATTTTTGCGTGACGACAGGCAAGGTGTGGATAATAAAAGCGCAATTTTTGCAGACGGCGAAGCATAAATCCGCTCGATTAGGGCAAAATTGGAGCAAATCTTCGCGTGACTAAGGCAAGATTTTGGGTTTCAAGGCGGATTCGAACAAGGTTTTTTTCTATGATTAAGTAATTTAACAGTGTATTTTTTAATTTTAAAGTTTAACTTCGAAGTTTTAAATTTTTAAGTTTACTGTGTTATCAGTGAACTGTTATATAGTCTGAAGTTTCTGTATTATTATGTAATGTCCCCTTCTCTGCAGTGATTAGTTCAGTGGTCCATTGGCCTATTCCGGAGACCCGTAGGCTATTTGGAAAGGAGAATTAGGGTTTCCAACTTTTAAGGAGTTCTGATCAAGCTTTTTAGGGTTTACTAGGAGGGAATTCTTCAGTTCTGTCTATGGTTTCCTTCTAGGTTTTTCATGAGCTCCAGGGTGGCATAACATGCATTTGATTTTTTGCTGAAGTGAGAACTTACTATTTTTAGTAAGTTAGGGTTTGGCTGTTTGGATGATGTTGTCTTACTGAGCTTTCCAAGCTCTTTCTCCGGGTGCAAAGATCATGTTTTTTGGAGGAGTATTCCATGACTTACTATTTTTAGTAAGTGGCAGTATTGAGCAATTCTATTTTTAGCAGTTTGGATAGGGTCCTGTTCCTGTAGCAATTCAGTGGTCTTCATTGCTCAGCTTCATCTTGGATTTTGTTGATAATCAGTATTGGAGTCATAAGTGATTTAATTAAATATTATTTCCTTATCCTAAGGTTTAATATTTAATTATTTTATTACTGATTAATGATATATTGGGCGACTTAGGAAAAGACATTTATATCTAATATCAATGTTATATTTCCTTAAGTTAGGCATTGAAATTTGGAGAGGTGAATTTGTGAGCATTTACATTTGAATTTCAAAGGGAAAAAACTATAAATATAGGTGCTTGGCCTCCCATTTGGATATCTTATGAAATTGCATTGTTATGCTGCCGATTTGGCGATTGAAATCTGAGCTTCGAAGTGTGGCTTCCTAGCTAAGTCTCAGTTTCGTACTTGGGAGATAGTACCTAGCTGTGTTTCTTGTATTTCTAGTGTTGTTAGAGAGTGTTTTGTTGAGTGTGGAGTGTGGAGTGTGGATTTTGGAGTGTTTTCTTGCTGCTGGTCGCGGAGTTGCTGAAACTTTATTTTGCTCATACCTCTCGACCAAGTGATTCTTTCGTTCTGGGTATTGGTTCTATCAAAACGTGGCATGGAGGCGATATAATCTACAATTTTATAGCCATTGATTTGGAGAATTGGATTTTTAGTTGCAAATCGTACCTTTCAGCTGACTCATACCAATCCAAAGGTGCATTGGGATGCGTGCTGCTGTTTTGAGGTGACTAGATTGTAGGTTTTGTTTTCATGTTTCATCGTCCAGGTTATATCTTTCATTCGCATTTGATTTGGTGTGTTTCCGACTTCATTTGAATGAGTTTTGATCATTTTGGTGTTGCCGATTGAGACTAGTCATGCTTGTTTGACTTCAGATTTTTGGTACAGCAGTAGTACCATGATTTGAGTTAATTTGTTAGTTGTTTCTTGCTGTAATCTGCACTGGATATTATCTCTAATCTTATCTTTCTGAATTGTAAGGTTAAGTAGTAATACTACTAACCATTTTTGGTGTTGCTTGCCCACTGCATAAGTGGAAGAGGCTGGCTTAGCCGCCTATTTGCTCTGTAATTCAGTTATGAATTTTTGTCCTCCCACTGAGTAAGTGGTTGAGTGATTTTATGTTTGTAATGCTCCTCCCGTTGAATAAGCGGTCAAGTTGAGTTTTTGATGTGATTCAATCCTCCCGCTGAAATATTGTGGTTGAGTGATTTGTGTCTTGGTGAGTTGTTCACTTGGCTGGTTTATTGCCAAGTTTCTTGCTTACCTGCTGGATAAGCGGAACGGGCTGGCTTGCCGCCAATTATTGTATTCATCTCTCAGTTGGTTTGCCGCCCATTATTGTATTCATCTTTCAGTTGGTTTATGGTGCTAACGATCCTCGAAACACCGTACACTCTCACCCTCCCAGATTGCGCTCTTGGTGATCAGAAAGTGGAAGGGTTACTTTCAGTAGTATTGAGATTATATTTTCTAACCTTAATGGGTAATGGTGTTTGTTTGTAATCCTTATTGCTTTAAAACAAAAATAATTATCCGAGATATTACATATTATTAATAATAAATTAGTAATACAGTTATTTTAAATAACAATGTTAATAGATTATATTTTAATATATTAAATTATTAACACTATTATTTAAAAATAACCGTGTTAATTACTTAATAATTAAGATTTAATTTATTAAGTTTATTAAGAATTTAAGATTGTTATTTTTTAATAATAGTGTTAAAAACTTATTTTAATAGTTTAACACTATTATTTAAAAATAACAGTATTAAATAACTTATTAACACTATTATTTTATACTATTATTTTTTAAATAATAGTGTTAATAAGTTTTTAACACTGTTATTAAAAAATAATAGTGTTAAGTCTTTAATATATTAAGTTAACACTGTTATTTTATAATAGTGTTAATAACTTAATATATTAAATTGTTATTAACATTGTTGTTCACTATTAGTCTATTATTAATAATAGTGTTATAACTTATTGTAATATAGCTAGGAATGTAGGAAACTGGATATTTTTTTTCTAAATGTTGGCTCTTTGTTTTGCAGCTTGCTAGGTTCCCTTCCTACTTTGATAAAAGGAAATGGCTTCTATAGGTGGAAATGGTGAGTCTAGTGGCAGAAAGAGAGACCCTTGTTGGAAACATGCTATACCAAGCAACAAACGAAGAGAGGTCATTTGTATCCATTGCACTAAGCTTATGAAAGGTGGCATTAATCGACTCAAATATCACCTTGCAAAGATTGAATGCCGAGATATCAGACCATGTACTAAATGTCCTGAAGAGGCTGCAAGGGATGCAATAGCAATGCTTGATGCATATGATCAAAGGAAGGCAACAAAAAAGAGAACAACAGAGGCAATGGCAGCCCCAAGGGTAGATTTGAGTTCTATAGGGTCACATACAGATGTGGGGGCATCTAGTTCTTCCCGTGGGCCACAGATACGAGGAACGGGAAGTATGGGCAGCCATATGGAAAACTACTTTGTTCCACGTCACACTCCTGGTGCACAACCTGGATTGTTAGGCACTGCATAGAATAGAGAGGCTCACCAACAAGCAAAGGTGGCATGTGCTAGATTTTGGATCTACAATGATATTTTGTTCAATGTTGTTTCTAGTCCATATTGGGACCATTTGGTCACCGCATTGACTGTGGCAGGTAAGGGGTTCAAGTCCCCAAGTCGTTATGAGATGAGTGGGTCCTTATTGCAGGATGAGGTCCAAGACACTCACGCATTAGTGGAAGAGCAAAGGAGTATTTGGGAAAAGAATGGCTGCACTGTTCTTTCTGATGGGTGGACGGATGGTAGGAATAGGACACTCATCAATTTTCTAGTTGCTTCAGGGGGACAGTTAGTATTTTTAAAATCAATTGATGCCTCCAATGAAGTGAAGAATGTAGAGACCTTGTGCAACATGTTGGATGAGGTGGTGATGGACGTGGGAGTGTGGAATGTCGTCCAAACAATAATTCGCTTATAAAATATTTTCCTCAACCAAAAATCGCCCACATATAATTAAGGAAATGACTTAGATATCAATATAACTTAAGCAATCCCTTTTAAATAAATCATCCAACCTTTGCCTTAAGTTATAATTTAATTTAAAACACCATTTTTCCATCAAATACTGAACCTTCCAAAACAAGCTCCAAGGACATGGGGAAACAAGATGAGAGAATTCCTGCGAGAAATAGTTATTGAATCGCGCTGAAGAACCCTTGCCAAGAATAGTACCAAAAATGTTGGAAGACCGACTGCTCAAACTGACCTGCCAGAAATAGCCATTTGAACAAGCCTGCTGACATCCTGCTAAAAATAAAACTGCTAAAAATAGAAGACTTCTAAAAATAGTAAGTGTTTCCAAAGTGATTTTAACCACATTCGGAGCAACTGTCACACTTACTAAAAATAGTAAGTTCGGAAAAGTCCTCGGATTTAGTTGAATGTCACACTATCACAAAGATATTTGAAAACCCAGAAGGAATCCAGAATCAGAACTATAAAATTTCAACATGCAAACTACCAAAAATGACAAAACATCCTCCTAGAAAATAGGAAACCCTAATTTTGCCTCTGACTGACCAACGGGTCTCAAAATTGGCCAACAATCCCCAAAACAAATTAGAGCGGAAAAGGGGACATTACAATTGCCCAACCTGAAGCAGATGTTCATGAGTGAGAGGTGGTTGGGGAGTCCTTATGCTACAAAGCTTGAAGCAGAGAAGGTTGTGGTTGCCATTTTTTATTCTAATTTTGCCAAGATGGTGGAGGAGATCATCAATGTAAGTTTTGAAACTTTAATTGATGATTTATTATTTAATTTTCTAATATTACAATTTGCTGATTTTGTTAAATTTTTTATATCTAGGTGTCGAAATCGTTGGTGAGGGTAATACGAATGGTGGATGGGGATCATAACTCCATCGGGTATCTATATGAGGCCATGGATAAGGCCAAAGAGGCGATTCAACACTTGTATGGGTCAAACAAGACCAAGTATGAACCCATATGGCACATAATTAATCGGAGGTGGAACCATCAACTCCACCAACATATTCACGTTGCTGCCTACTTCTTGAATCCCAAATTTTTCTACTCCCCGAGTTTCAGAGCAGATGCAGAGGTTAAAGTTGGCCTTGACACATGCATTCGGAGATTAGTTGATGATGAGAACCTTCGAGACCTGATACTTGATGAGTTGCAAAGATATAAGAAGGCCACAAGGCCATTGTTTTCTTCACCTGATTGCAAACGTAGGAGAGACACCCTACAACCAGGTAAAAAAAACATATGTTTAATTTTATTTTACCATTTATTTCTCCCTTTAAGATTATTAAAACCTTTACAAGTTATAAATGACATTTTTTATCCTTGTAGATTTGTGGTGGGAAGATTATGGTGCCACAACACCTAATCTTCAAAAGCTTGCCATCCGCATATTATCGCAGCCTTGTAGTGCTTCTGGTTGTGAGCGTAATTGGAGTGTTTTTGAGGCCATCCACACAAAAAAGCACAATAGGTTGACTCAACAACGCTTGAATGATCTTGTCTATGTGCGGTACAACCTTCGATTGCATGAGAAGAAGGTACAAGGGCAAAATTCACATGAGGCACTTGACTTGGATGACATTTATCTATATGCAGCAAAATGGGTTGCTGCTCCTGATGATGTTGATAATGATTTGGATCCATTCCTTACTGATGAGAAGCTAAGCGAGCTGGAGAGGGCAGAAAAGGAATGGGATGCGGAAGTGGCAGCACGTGAGGAGGAGCACGAGGTTGATCATGTAGAAGTTGAGAAAGCCAACTTCACAGACCCCGAAGATCACCTGCATGCAAATAACCTGTCACAGAAAGAAGAGATGGAGACAAACAAGCAAGGGTGCTCTGAAAGCTGAAAAATGTATTCATCCAAGAGAGAGAGAGATAAATTACAATGATGAATCCTTATAAAAGGATATTGTGCAACCCTAAAAGAAACCCTAATAGGTAGACATTTAATAATTAATATAATTATTAAATGTCACAAATGCAAACTAAAGTGAAATCTTAAGAGAGGAATAAAGGTAATTTAATCAACATGATTAAATTAAAACCTTTACTCTAACACCCCCCCTTAAGATGAGCAAAAGTGCAGTTACAAAGATGTGCAAGAAAGCAAAGGTAACTACAATGCGAGAAAGTAAACTTGGGTCCCGACAACAAGGCCTGATCAGGTACCCAATTACAACCAAATCTCTGTAAAGTGGAGAAATAGAGAAAACCTCATGGGAAAAACTCTACTCCAAAAAGAGATGAAAGAAATAAATGCACTAATAACAGAAGGATAGGAGGTGGATAACATGATACCCCCCATAGACAAATTCTATCATATAAGTACATATACAATGGTCTCCATAGGAGAAAAAGAAAGAGACTAGAAGCCCCCCCCACAATGAAGAAACTCTTGTCGCACATATGGATGCCTGAGGTAGAATCCAGAAAGAGATCCTGAAGCGGCATATAATATTCCTCCCCTTGGGAAGAAATGGATCCAAAGGATGAAGACGATGAAACCCTGTGAAGAGAGAAGAATCAATCTGTCTCAAGATGTGTGCCATAATAGGATGTTGAAGAATCCCTCTGTCTGAACTGAAACAAAAGATGTCAAATCCAAACTGAACTGAAGACTCAAAAACTGCAACCTCTGAATGCACAGATGATGGTGGGCTAACAGCTGGAATATGGCTGTCAACAAAGAGGAGCTGAAAATCCTCAAAGTAATCCTCCAAGTCTGCAATATAGGACTCTACAAACAAAGACGAAATGCCTGCAAGATAAGAATCCCAAGTAGCCATGTCTGAAAGATGTATGATGTCCTGCTTAGCTGAATCAATAGGAGCCAAAGAAGAGGCAATATCAAACTGATCAGGAACAAAAAGAGATGATGTTGATACATGTATAATCTCAGTCTGAAGAGTAGGAACTGTGAGACAATCCTCTGATTCATTGGAATATGTAAGGGTGTCTAAATATTGAAGTTCCTTTAAAGTATCATGATCAAAAGGTGTGTTATCTCTCCAACCAATGGGTACAAGACAATCTGAAGCAGGATCCTTTGGGAATGGAGAAAGACTGGGGTCTCCATAGATCTCCCAAAGACGTGTCCAAAGTGAGTGAGGACAATCAATGCCCAATATAGCCCACACAGTGTCAGAATCAACACTAGACAAAATAACTCCTACTATGTGATTTCTAATGATATCCCAAGCTAGTTTTCCCTCTAAAGTTGCTGGTTCAGGTATGAGATCATACAAATAAGGCAAAATATTAAGCCACCTACAGTGTGTAAGTATGCCCTTTGCCCATGACCCATAATTACCCCGTTCTAGAAATACAACTGAAGGGTGAGTACAAAAACCCATGATAACTCTTCAAATTAACAAATCTGAGACTAAATGACTTTAATACTGATAAAGCAGATCAAATAAAGCCATCCCACGCAAACAAATCATTTCCAAGTGATGAAATGTCCAAGTAATTGACAGATGTGTGAAAACACAAAGCACTGAATAAAATGTACCTGGTGTAGATTCTGGAAAAATAAATGATAGATCTGGAAAGAGCACAGAAACCCCTTTCCAACGCCTATTTGTTTGCGAAAAACGGAGTCCGTATGCAAAAGATATGGCTCCTGGAGTGCAAAAAACTTGTTCTAACTTTGACTGGCAAAAAACACTGCAAAACGGCAAAATCAGAGAAAAAGACCTACATCAATTAGATCAGGCTCGGAACCAGCTTTCCAACGCCTATTTTCATTCGAAAATCCGAGCTAAAATGCCCGAGTTATGCCCGATTTTGTAAAAACAGCTCCAAAAAACTCAGATAGGCCCTTACAGCCCTCAAGGGCTAAAAAAAATAAGCCCCTGGTCCGCTGGGCGACCAGGGGCTAGAGCTGGTGGAGTTGCGGGGCTGTGGCGGCGCAGGAGCGGCGGCGGCGCGCGGGCTGCGGAAGGGCAGCGGAAGGGCGGCGCTCGGGCGGCGGGCTACGCCGACGGGGCGGCGGTGGCTGTCGGGCCGCGATCGGTGGTTACCGTCGGCGGCGGTGGCCTGGCAGTGGCCACCGGGCGGCTCTTCGGCGGCGCTACGGTGTAAACTAGCTGCGCTTTTTTTTGAATAAAAAACTGTGATTTTTTTATTTTATTTTTATTTTTTTTGTGTGGTTGCCTCGAACTGTGTGCCCTGGGGCCGTATGGACTTGGGGCATAAAAAATTTGCCTCCTGGAACAACTGTGTCCAAATTGGACGAATTTTATATGGAAATAGGGGTTTTTGGGCACTACGAGCTCAACGGTGAGGTCCGTTTGGGCTCAAAGTGCACCAAAAAAAAAAATACCCCTTATTCCAAAATAAAAAACAGAAGACAAACACAGATCTTATGCAACCAAAACCTGAAAGTCAGATCTAACCCTCGTAGCTCCAAATTCTTCAGAAGACGAACAGGAAGCAGCAGGTCTGGAGCTCTGATACCATGTAGAAGTTGAGAAAGCCAACTTCACAGACCCCGAAGATCACCTGCATGCAAATAACCTGTCATAGAAAGAAGAGATGGAGACAAACAAGCAAGGGTGCTCTGAAAGCTGAAAAATGTATTCATCCGAGAGAGAGAGAGATAAATTACAATGATGAATCCTTATAAAAGGATATTGTGCAACCCTAAAAGAAACCCTAATAGGTAGACATTTAATAATTAATATAATTATTAAATGTCACAAATGCAAACTAAAGTGAAATCTTAAGAGAGGAATAAAGGTAATTTAATCAACATGATTAAATTAAAACCTTTACTCTAACAGATCATGCAGCAGAGGCACCTATCGAGGCACCTATTGAGGATGTTGCCACTACTTCAGCACCACCCCCCCAGCGGCAACAATCTATTTTGAGCTTTAGTTGTAGGCACAATTTATGATTTCTCATTTTCATTGATACCAAAACTTGAATGTAGTTAGAATTTCAGAGGTTGTAGTTGTTTTGTGGTTTATGTCACTATGATACATTGATATGTATTAAACTTTTATTCACATGTTGCACTTGTTTTTTGGTTTATGCTATGTATTTAACTCAAACTTTGATTTATATTTCATGCAAATAAGTATATGTTATACAAATTTGGTGTAAATGTGTGTTTTTGAATAATATTTTAAAAAAAACGTATTTTCAAATGTTCGATAAAGTTGCCGAATACTGCCGAGTTTTTCCCCGAGTTTTAAAAAAAAATTGGACTTTCACGAGTTTCTCAACAATGATGCTAACGCTAATGGGTGAATGTATTGTGTGAGAAATTGAAAAAAAATTGAGGGGGACATTTCATGCAACTCAAAGCAAGTACCAACAAATAAATAACCCTCAATTGAAATTATCAATTTGCATACCCAAATTACTTTCCGCGTTGTCATGTAGTTAGGAATGATGATGCCTCTTAGTGTCATATCAGTCCAAATACAATCTTCATTTGTCTCCTCATTTTCATATTTCATAACCAGTGGTCTCCCAAGACAGTAACGTAAGAACCCGTGCTTATTTTGCCCTTAATTTTCAGTTTTGATGGCTTGGGATTTTGTCAAACACATGGCATGCAAACCTCTGAATTCTGATTTTTCTGGGTCTGATATGAATTTCTGAGTTTTGTTGTTTGAATTTTGGATTGATTGTGTTGCAATTACATGTACCAAATAAGAGAGAACATCCAAAGAACCCTTTATTGGTGAAATATGAGGTTTGATTACAAATAAATCAGGTATTTATCAGACTGTAACAGCCAGTACAAACCCTAAGTATTTGAGTGTTCAGCAATTACAACATACTCAGATGATGCATAGCTCCAATGGCAATGAGATGAGCAATGTAGCAGACCATTTGATGATGAAACAACCTCAAATTTGGACTCCAACAAGTTTGAGATTTCTGTAGATAATTGGAAGGTCTGAAACACAATGCTGACTGCAATTTGGTGATGCCAAACTCTCCAAAATCTCCTCCAAACCCTAGCACAACTTAGCAATGAAATACTCACAAACCCTCGCTCAAACAAATCTAATCCTGCTGCAAGCACTGCTCACATCACTATAGCAGCACTGTTCACGACACTGTTCACGTTATTATTCACGACACTATTCATGTCACTACAAATAAGCCCCAAAATGAATTCTGAATGAATCCACCTCCTACGTGGAGTTGGGTTTTCATCCAACCTACAAATTCCCAAGGGTTTTCTTCCTTGAAAATGGCTATCACTATCACACCAACAACTATGGAGAAATTTCAATATCAAATGATCACATAACTTGAGCCTTGGAGAAGGATGAGGCTCCTTTATAAAGACTTCCCAAACTGTTGATGAGCCTCCACTCTCAATGTGGGATTAAAAAACTTTTATTCTATTTTCTCCCTATAAAGTCACTATATTAATTGAAACTCCCTTGTTGCTCGAAAAATGACCTTTTCATTAATATAATGATAATTTGACACACAAGGTCCTTGTTTTATGTGCCCAAGATTTATGGCTTCTCATCTCGGTTCCAATGAGCTATAACAGTAAGGTGCTCATTAAACAATATTATTAAAATAACAACCTTGGTAAATTTAATTAAATTATAGTCAATAGTACACCCGACTTGTGAAAATGGCTGAAAAGCATCGGAATCGAAATTTGACAGCATAAGAGTGATCCCGATGATGAAAGATGATAAATGAGCTTGATTGGGTGACTTACTAAAAATAGACACTCTCTCCAAGAATCTTGGAGCCCAAAGTGCAAGCTGAAAATTACATCTGAAAGCGTCATTTAACTCCTCTAAACCATTCAAGCTCATTGGAAATACCAAAACACCCTTTGGATCATATTGACACAAACCCAACATGTTAGTGACAACTGCATTGCTAGAGAATCCGAAAATGGGGACATTACAAGTAACCAATTACCTCATAATGTGAACTAAGATCAACACCAAGCTGAAAACCACACTCCACCTCAAGTTTTAAATCTTCTCTCAGATCCCACACCTTTCATTTTCTCCAACTATAATGCTACAACCAAGAGTTGTTCCATCATCCAACTCAAAAGGTGGATTGTCATTAACCACGTCAACACCCATCTCAAACGATGGGTTGTCAATGAACACCAAGAATTGATTCTTCCAATTGTGATCATGCCGAGAAAGTGAACTATTTGCTATGATGAGTACTAAAATCAGAACTTTCATAGCTATCATCAATGACCCCAAGGCTGTCCCAAAATCACCAGTTCCTCTCCATTATCATTTTCAGCAGTAAAATGTGGATCCAAATCATCAAAGTCACTAAACCTCTACTCAAAGTCAGCTTCATGTGATGATAAATCAGATTTGTTCTCAGGAATAAAATCAACACTATCAATGCCATCCTCCATGCCTATATTGTGCTCTAAAATAAGAACATCATCACGATCAAAAGGAAATTCATCCCATGTAGGATCTTAATCATACTTAGGTGTCATCACACCCAGATCCATTGTGTTAAAAGGCTCATTACTTCGTTCAAAGAAGATATTTTCATTGTGCTCCTCTTGTAAGGTTGTCTCTCTATATAATTCACTATCCTACTCACCAATATTGATGCCATCATGAGAAACTCTCTCCATAGGCTTGGTCTAGTAGTCGAACTGGAAGCCACCTCTATCACCATCATTGTAATGAGATAAAGAATCATCATTGTTAGCTGTTTTGAAAACTTCATCCTTTTTGCCTTCAATGAGCCCATCATCTGAAGGTGTATTGATAATCTCAACTATGCCAACCTTTGTAATAGTGCGAACAACTTCATTGGATGGCTCTAGAAGTGTATTTAAGGCTGTTGTTATGTCATTTCCTTCATGCACAACCATATCCACCGAAGCTGTATGTATGACAAAAGAGACATCACGTGGCTTTATCTGAATTCATCATGTTTCATAGCAATCATTACATCAGATTTTTCTCAAAATAAATAATCCATTATCATTTATTATTCATTTAATTTTGGAGGCTGAAGCATTCAAATACGAAAACCATTGATATAGTGGAGGAGGAAATCCCTCTTGTTTATAAGAGGTGATTCCATCCGTTGAAAGGATTTTTGTTGATTTGTTGAAAGATTAATTGAAGATTTTAATTGTCAAGGATTGGATTGATTAAGAATTGGAAAGCAAATCTAATTGATGTTATCATTTTTTATTTGTGAAGGGAATTGGGGATTATTTACTACTATATAGACCAAATCTATTGATTTTGAATGGTTTCTAGGCATATTTGTTGCTACACCTAGTTTACCCATTCACCCTACATTTATTAGTTATATTATCATTTGTTGCTGCTGTATATTGTTAGATTTGCCGATTTCTGGTCATTATATTTTATTGTTGCTGATTGCAAGGTGTTTATGAGTTATGGTTGTTATTGTACCCTACTATATCTCCCGTTTCATAGTTGATGTTGTAATGTCCCCTTCTCGATGATGTGTATTCAGTGGTCCATTGGCCTATTCTGCAGAACCGTAGGCTATTTGGAAAGGAGAATTAGGCTTTACAACTTTTGTGGAGTTCTGGACGAGCTTTTTAGGGTTTGTCAGGAGGGAATTCTTCAATTCTGCTTATGGTTTCCTTCTGGGTTTTCCACGAACTCCAGGGTGGCATAACATGCATTTGATTCTTTGGTGAAGTCAAAACTTACTATTTTTAGTAAGTTAGGATTTGGTTGTTTTTATGATGCAGTTCTACTGAGCTTTCCAAGCTCTTTCTCTGGGTCCGAAGATTATGTTTTTCGGAGAAGAATTTCTTGACTTACGATTTTTAGTAAGTGGTTGTGTTGAGCATTTCTATTTTTAGCAGTCTTGGACAGGGTCCTGACTCGGCACAGTTCAATGGTCTTCATTGCGCAACTTCATCCTTGATTTTGGTATTAATCAGTATTGGAGTTATAAGTTATTTAATTAAATATTAATTCCTTATCCTAAGGTTTGATATTTAATTATTTTTATTACTGATTAATTGTGTTATGGGCAACTTAGGAAAAATATCTATCTTCCAACAATATTTTTATTTTCCTAAGTCAGTGGCGTTAAAAAGGTGGCGTTGAGAAAGGTGAAATATTTCATGTTTATATTATTTTATATTGCAAAGTTGTCACCTAGGAAAAAGTTCGAACTTTGCCTAGGGAGTTTGAGAAAATTAACGCCATGTCTAGGGGAGGCTATGAGATGAAATGAAATTGAATTTCAATGGTTTTGGGCACCATTTGCATTTGAATTTCAGAGAGAAAAATCTATAAATACAGGTGCTTGGCCTCTCATTTGGTATCCAGAGAAAATATATCGTTATGCTGTCGAAATGACTCCAAACTTCTTCGAGGGTGAACACCTCCTAGATCTTTCTTTCCAGTTTCGAGTGTGAGACATCACGCCTAGCTGTGGTTCGAATTTGTGAACTATTTGGTGATATTTGGGTGTGTTTGTGAAGAGTTGTGTGCTGCTGCGTTTTTTGGTGTTGCTGGTGTGTGTTGGCTGGAAATGTAATTTGTTCGTAGCTATCTGCGTGTTGGGTGCATCGTTTTGGGTGAAGGCTCATTGGAAGCGTATCGGAGAGACAATAGTTCTCCTACATTGGCGTGGCATTTGGGGGACTCCAATTTATAGTTGCAAATAGAAATATTCAGCCAAAATGCCATTTCTAGATTTGCATTGGGTTGCGTGCATCATTTTTGCTGCTCTCAGGTTGTTGTTTCAAGGTATTGAAGTGATCACCTATGCTATACTATTCATTTGCATTTGGTTTGGCATGATTTCATTCAGTTTTGAGAAATATACGAGCATTTTAGTGGATTTGGGTGTGGCTGGTTCTGCGTTTTATTATCTCTCATTTCAGAACAGCAAGTAGTGTTTTTGTTGTGAGAATTTGATATTGAATACTTGAGATATGTACTTAACTCTATCTTCTCTCGCATCTCTATCTTTGTAAGATTGTTTCAGTAGTACTGATCAATCATTCTAGTTGCTTTATATGGTATTTCCCACTGAACTAGTGGAAGAGGATGGCATAGCCGCCTTCATGTTTTGTAATTCATCTTTGTCCTCCCACTGAGTAAGTGGTTGAGTGATAATTGTCCTCCCGCTGAAATATGCGGTTGAGTGATAGTTTTTATGTAAAAGTCCTCCCGTTGCATAAGCGGTAGAGTAATTTGGTTCTGGTTATGCTCTTGTTACCTTGGCTGGTTTACCGCCAAGTTCTTGGTCTTCATCCCACTGAAAAGTGGAAGCGGCTGGCTTGCCGCCCAGTATTGTACTTGCATTGTAATTTCCAGTAAATCAGTGAGTTAACGAACCCCTTATCACCGTATGCTCTCACCTTCCCACATTGGGCTCTTGGTGATCAAAAAGTGGAAGGGTTACTTTCAGTAGTATTGAGATTATATTTCCTAACTTTAATGGGTGCAATGTAGTATTTGTTGTGTTCAAAACCCGAAAAAATTAGTGGTAATATTATAGTGGTATCAGAGTTGGTTTTCCTGGCAGCCTGTGTGTTCCGAGTGATCAGAGTTCTCCTTGAGTGACAGAGAAACAGTGGTTGATTCAATGGTAGAGAGAACATCAGATTAGAAGGTTGCCATTGGGGTTGTGGAGAGAGTTGAGAAAAAGTTCGACACTATAATGGACATGATGTCCCAGTTGATCAAATTCTCCATGAGTGATAGAGAAATCGGTTATTCCTGCCATCCCATGCTTTCAACAAAAATTCAGAGTTTAATGATGGGTTCATATGAGGAGAAGATTAGAGAAGAAGTTCTTGGCATGTTTGAGGAATATGATACACTTCCTCAAGTCATTAAGGAAGAATTACCTTTCAATTGTTTCATGAACCACCATCCAAAATTATGCTACAAGACTGAGTTTGCAAAGAAAAAATACCATATGATAGCTCTTACTCTGTTTGCTCAAGAGGAAAAAAGAAAAACTTCAAGTCAGGAGCTTGAAAAGGTTGATGATGATTCCCATGTCATGCATGCACCTACCATTGATGAGGTTGTCATTCAAGAAGAGGAAAAAACAATATTTGAGGTTGTGCATGATGAATCTCTTAATGTTTCTTATGGAGCTAGTGACAGTGTCGAATGCACTCGTGTTTCTAGAGGAAGAGAAGATGAAAATTGAAGATGTTAAACAAAACAAAAAGGTTAACAGATTGTTGGGTGGAGATCCATGTTATGAAGCTGAAAATATTGTAGCTAATGATGAAGTTCCTAATGACCAAGAGGCTGTCCTATATTGTGAGTTTAAAATATGCCAAAATGATGACATTCAAGGGGCAGATTTAGAGGACCAATCAGAAATTGCATTTCAGAATAATGGTGTTGAGACTCATAGTTTGAAGAATGAGCTTGACCAAATTTTGAAGTCTGTGAGCAATGTCCTAAATAGGAATTTTCAGATTTAGGACAGCAGGATTGTTGGTCTAAGTTGGAAAAAGGAAATACTTTTCAGATTTATGATAACCCATTGTTTGAGATGGGTATAGTGAAAACATATGACAATCCACTTTTTGAGTGGGAAGATGGAACATCACTTGGTTCTAGCCTTGCACTTGGTGAAAATAACAATGTGTGGAAACCAAGAGAAGAATCAATATCTAAGTTGGATGATACGTGGAGCTACGGTGAGCACTTTTTAACTAAACAAACTAATCAACCCCTTAGCACTTGGGATCTGGGTGTGATGGCACCTAGCGATGACAAGGAACATGTGTGGGATGAATTTCTTTGACCTTGATGAGGCTCAAAAAACAAATTGTGTTGTAGAGTTAGAGGACCATATGGTTCTTGATGAAGGAAAGATTAAAGAAGTTTTGAAATACAAATCTAATTTACCCATTCCTGAAGTTGGTGGTAAGCAAAAACTTGAAGATCTAGTAGAATCTAATCCTCTTCATGATATTGAGCAATTGCAGCTAGTGGGTGGTGAAGAAAAAGAGTCTTGGAACAACTTTGTGAGCAATGAAGATAAGAAACAAAGTTCTGATTTTCAGTTACAGCCAATGACTAGTACACCACCTTTAAATGTTCACGAGTGGAAGGATAAATTCATGAGGTCCTTTGAGAATGAGGCGCAAGTTCTATTTGGGTTTGACGATACACATAGTTTGATAGAAGAACTCTATTGGAAGGCTCAAATTGAAGAGAGACAGAAGGGAGTTAAGGATGAAGTTGCTCTCCCCAATCTACAACTCATCAAAGACTCTTTGGAGACATTGAAATTAGAATCCATACAATTGATCACAGATCATGGTTATGCCATCGAATCTGCAAAGAAGATCCTTAGTGCTTTCCAAGGAAAAGGGAGGAAACTTGAAGAGTTTACTCTTGAGCTTGAGTCAACAAAGGACATGTTAGAAAATACTCAGTTGGTTGTAATGGAGCTAGAAGATCAGTTTGCTGATTTCAAACATTTAAGAGAGCAAGAGAATAGAGAAATGGCCAAGGAGATCAATCAGGTAATGGAGGAGCTTGATTGCATTCAAGAGGAGTATGATCTTGCTCTTTGTCCCCAAAGATCAGAAAAAGTGATTTTGGAGCAAAAGAATGTTTGGGTGGAACATGACTCTGATAGTAACCAACAGGTTGATAGTCCGTTGTATGATACAGATGCTGATTGGACATTTGTTAATTACTTTTCAAGTTTGATGTGGGAATTCCTTTTGACTTCAATGATAAGGGTGGATCACATTGCAGAGTCTGGATCTTGGTGCAAGTTGCAACCATGAGACATTGTTTCAAAATTGGAGCATTGATCAAATGCATACTCTTGGGCATCTTCTTTGGAAAAGAATGGATCAGATTTTCGGATTTGGAATTGTGGTCTCAAGTGAGAGGTATGGCGAGTTGGGGCAATCAGTATCCGTGTATGGGAAGTGTTCAAGCTCTAACTAGAGGTTATCCTTATGCCCATTCTTCTTCTTATGGTTGGGACAACAAACCTTTTCTTTCTTTGGTTCACTTTTTCGAGGTGCTTGGAGTGGGAAGTGTAAGAGTTTTCAGAAATCTCCATGGTTGTATCAGAATAATTCAATTGAGGCCTAGTAGATTCATGTGCAGATATGAGTATGAGTTTGTCGAGCTCTTGCAAATGATTGCTTTCCTCTTTGCAAGAAGATTTGGAGATCTCACATTGACAGTAGTGGCTCTATTAGATACCATATGGAGATGTGTTGTGAAGTTTGATCGTGAGTTGAGTAGACCTTATTTTCTATTGCCCAAGCTTGTGATAGACAATGGCATTGTTGATGCTGATTACTTAGAGCCTTATGGGCACGAGATGCTGCATGATATTGATTTCAGTCCTTCAGGGATTTTCAGTTTGAGTATCATGGATGGTAACATTTTGGAGTTACAAGGGAGGTTAGTGCAGTTTTGGCGTGATGTTTTCACTGATGTGATAAGAGTGGTGCAGCGTCGGTATGGTGGATTCTTCTTGAGACGGATATGGGACCCTGGGCTAGTACTTGCTTGGGTGTGGATCAATTTAAAATTTTCTAGAGTTGTGGTGGCACTACTTGAGGACAAGCAATTTTGGGAAGGGCGGATTGTAATGCCCCCTTCTCGATGATGTGCATTCAGTGGTCCATTGGCCTATTCCGGAGACCCATAGGCTATTTGGACAGCAAAATTAGGGTTTCCAACTCTTGTGGAGTTCTGCACGAGATTTTTAGGGTTTGTCAGGAGGGAATTCTTCAATTTTGCTTATGGTTTCCTTCTTGGTTTTCCATGAACTCCAAGGTTCTCTTGGTGCAAAGATTATGTTTTTCGGAGCAGTATTTCTTGACTTACTATTTTTAGTAAGTGGCTGTGTTGAGAATTTCTATTTTTAGCAGTCTTGGACAGGGTCGTGACTCGAGCACAGTTCAGTGGTCTTCATCGCACAGCTTCATCTTTGATTTTGGTATTAATCAGTATTGGAGTTATAAGTTATTTAATTAAATATTAATTCCCTATCCTAAGGCTTGATATTTAATTATTTTTATTACTGATTAATTGTGTTATGGGCAACTTAGGAAAAATATCTATCTGCCAACAATATTGTTATTTTCCTAAGTCAGTGGCATTAAAAAGGTGGCATTGAGAAAGATGAATTATTTAATGTTTATATTATTTTATATTGCAAAGTTGTCACCTAGGAAAATGTTCGAACTTTGCCTAGGGAGCTTGAGAAAATTAACGCCATGTCTAGGGGAGGCTATGACATGAAATGAAATTGAATTTCAATGGTTTTGGGCGCCATTTGCATTTGAATTTCAGAGGGAAAAATCTATAAATACAGTGCTTGGCCTCTCATTTAGTATCCAAAGAAAATATATCGTTATGTTGTTGGAATGACTCCAGACTTCTTTGAGGGTGAACACCTCCTAGATCTTTCTTTCCAGTTTCGAGTGTGAGACATCACTCCTAGCTGTGGTTCGAATTTGTGAACTATTTGGTGATATTTGGGTGTGTTTGTGAAGAGTTGTGTGCTGCTGCGTTTTTTGGTGTTGCTGGTGTGTGTTGGCTGGAAGTGTAATTTGTTCGTAGCTATTTGCGTGTTGGGTGCATCGTTTTGGGTGAAGGCTCATTGGAAGCGTATCGGAGAGACAATAGTTCTCCTACATTGGTGTGGCATTTGGGGGACTCCAATTTATAGTTGCAAATTGAAATATTCAGCCAAAACGCCATTTCCAGATTTGCATTGGGTTGCGTGCATCACTTTTTCTGCTCTCGAGTTGCTGTTTCAAGGTATTGAACTAATCGCCTATGCTATTCTATTCATTTGCATTTGGTTTGGCATGCTTTCATTCAGTTTTGAGAAAGTTACGAGCATTTTGGTGGATTTGGATGTGGCTGGTTTTGTGTTTTATTATCTCTCATTTCAGAACAGCAAGTAGTGTTTTTGTTGTGAGAATTTGATATTGAATACTTGAGATATGTACTTAACTCTATCTTCTTTTGCATCTCTATCTTTGTAAGATTGTTTCAGTAGTACTGATCAATCATTCTAGTTGCATTATAAGGTATTTCCCACTGAACAAGTGGAAGAGGATGGCTTAGCCGCCTTCATGTTTTGTAATTCAGCTTTGTCCTCCCACTGAGTAAGTGGTTGAGTGATAATTGTCCTCCCGCTGAAATATGCGGTTGAGTGATAGTTTTTATGTAAAAGTCCTCCCATTGCATAAGCGGTAGAGTGATTTGGTTCTGGTTATGCTCTTGTTACCTTGGCTGGTTTACCACCAAGTTCTTGGTATTCATCCCGCTGAAAAGTGGAAGGGGTTGGCTTGCCGCCCAGTATTGTACTTGCATTGTAATTTCCAGCAGATCAGTGAGCTAACGAACTCTTTATCACTGTATGCTCTCAGCTTCCCACATTGGGCTCTTGGTGATCAGAAAGTGAAAGGGTTACTTCGAGCAGTATTGAGATTATATTTCCTAATTTTAACGTGTGCAATGTAGTATTTGTTGTGTTCAAAACCCCAAAAAATTAGTGGGAATATTACAGATGTGCAGCACTTTCGTAGTGTGCCAAGGTCATATCTGCCCCTAAAATCATTACCAGCAGTCACCATTTGTTGTCATACTCTTTAGAGGGGGTGTACCATTTCTCTAACCTCCTTTGTTGTCAATTTTCCTCTATTGCTACCATTGATCACATGTTGCTGATCTGTACAACTGTATGGAAATATTGAGAGTGGATTTTTTGTTATTTGTGCTGAAGTGAATGGGATATATCAATTGCCAAGCGTAGATCCATTTTGGGAAATTTATGTTGTTTATGAGAGTTTGGTCAAGTCACACTTTATTACCATCTGAGCTAGGCACCTAGAACCAAACTCTACCATTAGTGCTGAATTCCCAAAGTGGAAATCAGATAGGCCAGATTGGATACTGAGGTTTCTCTAATATTCTTTTTATGTATTGTTTTTATAAAGTATACTTATATGAATGCTATTTTTTTTTCTGTTAATTTTCTTCTTGTAATAAAGATGTTATTTTCAACAGTTTGAGGTGAAAAACATTATTTCATTTTAGGCAATGGATACAATTGGGGAGGAAGGCTTGGTAATGATTGATGGATCTGGTCCCACATATGCCACGTCAAATGTAAGTATGGTATTTGGGCTACATCAGAAGATTTTTTTGGTAGGTAGATGTTTATGCAGTTAATTTTTCATTTAAGCATTCAGAGCTCTATGTTACTCACTATGCATTTAAAAACTTAAATATCTGCAGTGCATAGCTCACAATATAGTTTAGTGGTATGCATTATAAATCTTTTAACGTTCTTTTTTCTTCTCAATTCTCATTGCAAATTATAATAAGACATTAGATAATGGTAAGGTACACAGCAACAATTATTTATGGCCCAAAGGAAGCCTTCCAATACATAGGAAATTGCTTACCATATATTCAAGCTGATGGAAAACTGATCAATAAGGATCTGGCAAAAGATAACCCATCAATAGGAGGATTAGCTTTTGACATTTCAGGCTCCAAAATACTCTCTAGGAACTATCAATTGAAACTACCGGTTCTGATAGGGGGTGATTTTTAAACCATTACTTTCCTTAAGGAGCAGTTACAAAACTGCTGGTCTGATGAAAGGGGTGATTTGCTCCAATTGAATGTATGAGAAGATAACCGACTGGTTCAACTTTGTCTATTCATTTTTGAGTAAGAAGTTCTTTTAGTGCATGGTTAGGAATTTCAAATAACTAAATGAAGACATGGAGTGTGAATTGTAGAGGGAGAGGATGATCTAATCTTTTGGATAGGAATAACAATATATGAGAGAGTGGTCATAGGGCCCACTTGTGTCTAAATCTTGTTGATGGCATCAGTTGTGTTTTGATGAGAACTATGCTTGAAAGTTGATTGGAAATATCTGCACTTTATCTTCATTGTTTTGAAACATGTAAGTATTATAACCTCACTGCAATGGAATATCTCTAATATATTGGTTGTGTACTGGTCATATTTAAGCATGGACAAAACATAGAAGAAAACCCAACCAAGATTTAGTTTGAAACAATACACTAGACCAATGATAATGCAACACACACATAATGGTATTGTTGTTATGTGTGATTCCATGTGAGACTGACGATGCACAAAAGAGATGTCTCAGACTCTCAGTAAATGTGCAAGGGCAAAGGAGAAACAAAAGGGCAAGATGTATTTGCATGCATTGTGCATGCCACACAAATCAGATTGTGTGCTTTCAAGAAAAACTATTTGATTTTTTTTTGCATGTGACTTGGCATTTATTCCAATGTCCATTTGGGGCAGGCATTATGGTGAGAATACAACACACGAGGAAGTTCCAGACATTACAGAGCTGTGTGGCTAGAAGGACTCAATGCTAGAGAGCACTAGGAAGATAGGAAATAAAAGGAGCGAACTGTTCATGCTTATAATTGTTTTAACATTAAATCTTGGAAGACATGCATTTTCTATTTCCAACTAGTTTTCCTCACTCACTTTGAGGTTTCCAAGATAAAGCTGTCTTTGTGTGGTGTCATTCGCTTCTGTTCATGCTTGTAATTGTTTTTAATGCCAAATCTTGGAAGATGTGCGTTTGCTATTTCCAACTAGTTTTTGATACCTTGAGTTTTCCAAGATAAAATTGTGTCTTTATGGTTTGATTTCCTTCTGTTCATGCTTGTTTATAAAGTATAAATCACCCTTCCACAATTTGAATGTGCACTCTAACTCAAATTGGATTCCACTGTCATGTAAATTCAAGTAACATAGTACAGATGAAAATTAATTTCTGCAAGCATAACTTGAAGAAAATTATGGATCAAAAAACAATTTAAAGGCAAAAACCAGACAAAAAATGACAATTTGAAGATAGAAATCAGAGGCAAATTTCAGTCAGAGACAGGACAAAAATGACTCTATATGCTAACATTACCTTGACATCATCCATAACATTATTTACTTACAATTGCATTTGTGACATCATCATTTACAATTATAGACGGGCAAACTTTAGACTGAAAGACGGTTGGTCTAAAGAACTGGACCCTTGGGTTGGTACAAGCCTTTTTTCTTGTACAGGGCTCACTGTTGTAGAAAGACTGAAACCTTTATAGAGATGATCATGTTAAAGGCACACCTTAGTTTATTCAAAAGCATCATAAACAGCTGATGAAACTTGCAAATAGGAGGAATGGCACTAAGGCGTTATTTATAACTTACTGTAGCTTGAGACTGTAGGACATCATTGGAAGAGAGTAATATAAGAATGAAAACATGATGTAGCAGAAAACATGTATTAACTTTAGTATGTTGCCAAAGAAAATGATCGAAAAAAAAAAGAGTTGGCCAGAAAGGAAAATCCTGCTTGATTATGGTGGTGCACTTGATAAATTCAGAGAGGCCACAGTGAGTCCGGAATTGGCCAATAACTGTCTTTTAGTGCCTCATGATGGCAGTAATGAAAGAAACTGAAATAGAAATATCACTTAGCTTTTAAGGCATATTCAACTTGATCCCGTTATCAGGGGCTATCAACGTCTTTTTTGTTCATATATGATTATTAATTTAAACTCATTTTCCTATTTTTCTTTAAATGACGTGTGAAACCAACAGTGCATTAGCAGTTCCTTTTCTTGAGAAAGAATTTAGGCTTCCCTAGTTTTTTTGGTTTATGAGCAAGCTTAACATTATTGCTTTGCATACTTCATTTATGACATACTGGCTCCTAGTTGAAATAAATCAAATTGCTTGTTATCTTGTTTTGACAGTACATATCTATAATAGGAGAACATTATCGTTCTTTTAAATATTTTGAATTCTGTTTATTTGAAGAAGGTAATGCATGAGTGTATTAAAGTCGTCTCTAAAGATTGTTCTGATGGAATGTTCCAGACATTTTTTGAGGCAATGCTTGCAGCAGGCGCAGGCATCACTCTTGTTGATTCTGCGGTGAGTGATTGCAACATTCATTAGTAGTCTCAAACTAGTGAGAACAAAATAATGTCAAATGGTTAATTGATCTTGATTAATAAGTGATTTTTCTTTCCTTAAAAAGGCCTTGGCATTTTAAATAAAATAAATATTATACACGTTTTTATAGTTTTTTCCTTGTTATTTATTTGATTTAGTTTTTTTGCTCAGTATTATTTCTTTGATTTATTACTTATTAGTTATCAGTAAAAATTCCCCACATTTTTTCAATGAATGACTATTATATACTTTCTCATCATGAATTTACATTTTGATATACTATATGCAGGTTGCAGCATCAAAAATAACAAACAATCCTCCTGCAGGTTTTGCCCTTGTCAGACCTCCAGGTCATCATGCTGTACCAAGAGGACCAATGGGTTTCTGTGTCTTTGGCAATGTGGCTATAGCAGCTCGTTATGCTCAGCGCATACATGGGCTACAACGTGTGTTAATCATTGATTTTGATGTTCATCATGGAAATGGGACAAATGATGCTTTCTATGAGGATCCTGATGTTTGCTTCATCTCAACACATCAGGTAGGCATTTTATAAACCTTTTCTTGTTTTTTATGGAAACAGTCATTGAAGGGGAATTCCCATATTAGTTAGTTAAATAAGATTGGGATGATTGTAGGAATTTACATATATTAAATTGTACATGATGCTTCAACAACATTATTCATTTGAAAATTGCATATAGAAGCAAGTACAAAGGCTATTCATTTTTTTACCGCATTATTTTGGATTAGAAAGGCATGCGATGTAAAGGGACAATGTCAGATGTGATTGGTCAAAAAGATATGAAAAGTTGAAAAAGTTTGAAGCTTTATGGTTTTGAGATTCTTGGAATCTTGGGGATTTATAAGTTGATTTATATATGTGACAAGATGATTGAATGTTGTTGAACACAAGATGCCACTGAGATGGGGGGGGGAGGTGAATCAGTGATTTCTAAATTCTTAACTCTTTTAACACCAAGAGAGATTACCGGTTAGCAACCTAAGGACCAAGCAAACCTACCGGTAAGATAAAACTAGACAACACAATTCAACCACACAAAGGGCACATCACATAACACCGGTATATACGAGGAAAACCCAAGATGGGAAAAAATCTCGGTGAGAAATGTTGCTGGAGTCTACTGCTCCAATCCAGCCTCACAGTGTAAAGCTTCGGTTACAACATTTAGGGCATTAACCCAAGGAGTACCACTCCTTCTTTAGGGCACCAACCCAAGGAGCACCGACCCTTGCACTAAGCTCCAACTCAGTGATCTACAATGAATATCATCAAATACAAAAGTAATAGCCTGGTTACAAATGTGTTCTGTAACCACTCATGAATAATATCTCTACCGGCTTCCCTTCTCCTCAGCTTTACTGGTAGTATCTTCAGTCTTTACTCAGCCTCCTCTCTGTCGATTCACACTCGGTCTCATTCACTGCTGCCACGTTCTATCTCTGCAACTGGTCATCGGTTCCCTATTCTCTCTGTCTCTTCTCCTTCTCCCCAGTATCTGCTCACTTATGGACTCAGGCTCTACCGGTTGTTCATCTGACAGACTCTACACTTGACTGCCGGTTACTCAGCTTTCTAGTTCAGCCTTGCTCTATCCTGTGCCTGCCGGATCTTCTCTGCAATACACTCACATCCCTTCACTCTATGCTTTTCTCTTGCTGGCTTGAACACCACCAGTTCACTTTTGCACTTTTCTTCTTTTGCAGCTTGTCGGTTGCTTTTTACCTTACTGGTTAAGTCTCAACTAAACCCTTTTGCCGGTTGTGTCTTCCTTACACTCACTCACTATGATCTTCTTCTATTTTCACTTGACCGGTCTACTCACGCGCTCATGCCCACCTTATCTGTCTCCGACATCATCCAAAACCTCATTCTTCAATCTGCACATATATAGCCAAGTTTCCCCGCCAAAACTTGAGTTCAAACATTTTTGTGCTAGGGTTTCTTCCACCACCTTCGAGGCGTATCAATTCAGCTCAAATCTTGTCTTAGAGATGATAGTCTGCACATCACTGCCATTATCGTACCTTCTAGTGCACATTTACTAAACTTAGCAAGGTACTACCTGTCTGTCGTCCTGACGTTTCGGTCAACTCACAATAAATGATATCTCTGGTTTCTTCACCAAATCTGATCCGCAGCAAGGCGTCCTTCATTGATCCTTGCATCACCAATCTTGATCTCAGACTGTCGTTCTGCTTCGATCCGCAAACCACTGTGATCAACCCGTGATTTACGCAATCGACAGTTAATGTTGACCAACGCCAACAACCTCACCGACCTTTGCATGCTTGCCACTTCAACTCCACGTGGCATAGGTATTCATCAGCTTAGACCTCTGTGTCGGTCCAGACAGGATCATCGACCAAACACTTAACCGGTGCACACCTACCAATCATCTAATCCTATCGGTACGCCTCACCTTACCGGTTGCCCTTCTTGCCATCACCATCTCTGTCTTGCTGGTGTATCACATTTACCCAAGCATCAACCATGCCCATCCTTAGCAGTAATCTAGGATGACTCATCATGTGCATCTTCTTCGGATTGAGAGCACTTCACATTTGTCTCTCAGTTCACTTAGTTGCATGTCGGTAACCTTGTTTACCGGTTGGGACACTAGATAACTTCATGCCATCTATCTCCAACTGTTATGCATCTGTGGCAACACCACTTTCCATCTGCATACCGATAGCTCCATGTGTGCAACTACAGAACCTTATCTTCATTTGACTGGTTCTCTTCTCAACCGGTTTGCCAAGGAGGCAAACTCACCATCTTTACTCTTCCTTCTCTTCCCTGGTAGCACATCATGTCTTCACATGTTGATCCGGTGCACATCTCTGATCTCAACCTCAGGAGGCTTCCTCATCTTTTACATTAGTCATCCGGTCTATGCATTCCAATCACCTGCCTTTGCTTAGTTTGACTGTCTTAGCTCGGAGAGTCATGATGTATGCTAAGTAAACTATGGGATAAACAAGGTATTACCACTTACCGGAGAGGAGGAATAGACAACTGCACTTCAACCGCCAAACACCGGTGGAGGAAGATCTATGTCACCTGCCAATAATGATGTGACTTTATTGAAGAGAGGATACCTCTTCAACTTGACATATGTCCCGATAGCTTTTCCATATGTCATCTTTGCTAACTAAAGCAGCACACACTCTGTCAACCTTCTCTTTCTCGGTGGGAGTCCTGCTAGTTGACAACATACTAGCATATCGGTTGCACTATTGACCCTTGATTAGTTCATACTGCAGCAAACTTTACCAGTCACAAGCTTGTTGGTTCATATCACTCATGATCACTTCTCTATCATGCTTGTTTAGCATCAGCATGCATACTCACAAACCGGTTCCTTCTTCCCAATACTGACATGTAAACCGGTTACTCCCACATGCTTACCTGGTGGCTTCACTGTCCACACTACCGGTTGATAGCACTAACAACATATCAACTTTTCTCCCATACCAGTTGTCATGCTTTATGCTATACCAGTTGACATTAATGACAACACAATGCCAACAAATGCATCTTGTACCTATGCTTGCAAAGGACAATACACAACTATATATGGATGCTAATGGGTAATAGCATATTAAGTATGTAACAAAAGGCTTATGAAAAGGAGGAGAAACATGCTTGATGAAGACATGGCACAAGTGTCACGAAAAAACAATGTGCCACTAATTCATCCCCAAATCAGCATTATATATACTAGAATGCTTTAGGTATTCAAGAAGATATGAGATTGCTTGCGTTTGAATTAATGATCCTAATTGAATAACAAAATATTGAGAAAAAAGGAAGAGATGGATAGTTAAGATTTTCTGCAAATACATATTTGTAATGTCCCCTACTAGAAGGCTGACAGTTTACCAATAATTAACATATATCATTAAATATTATTATGCCTTAGATTAAACATTTGAGATTAGAGAACAACTAATTCTTCATAATACAATCAAGAACCAATTATATTTAGGGTTTATCCTTATTACTTCCCTAACCCTAATGAAGGATGGGGAATTACTGTGCTAGGGCACTTGGAAACCAATCGACAAGTAGGCTCCCTCAAGGTTTCAGGAACACAGGTTCTTACCCCCTCTTGGGACTCCCTCAAGGTTTCCGGAACACCTGTCCATATCCCATCTTGGGACTTACTTGTCTTGTGAGGAATTACTCTGTCTTTCCCTACACAAACCAACCTATCCTCACAAAGGCATGAGCGAAAGATCAAGGACTAGATTGTTGAATATATTGGTCTTTCACGTACTATGAATGTATATGAAAATTAAGTATGACTATCATACATATTGCTGTCTATATTAATATTACTATTAAATTCTGCATAAGAACATTATTAGGCTTCATATATTAAGGATATATATTAAGCACGTTCCAATGTATAGCACCAAGAATAAGGATGTTACTTCCTATGACTTAATAACAGTTCTGATTTGATCTGATTGATGGTGATCCCATTGGATGCTTTTAATTCCTTTCCTTTATATCTCTCAATGTGAGGGAGAGGTCACACCTCTTCATCATGTATGCCCTTTGGCAAGAGACACACCCTTTCACCATTAGCACCCTTTGAAAGAGTGCAACTCTTCATTATTTCTGCCCTTTGAAAGGGACAAAACCTTTCACAATCAGATCTGCACTTCTTATTTAAATCAGATCTGCACTTCTGATTCCCAAAATTATCCCTCCCCAAATGAGGTTCTCTTCTCCCTTTTATATCTCATGTTTGAGGGAGTCCCAACTAATCATTTCATGTCTTTTGACCATTAACTTAATTGAATTTTAATTATATTTAATAATATTCTTTTATATTTTAATTTAATTATTAAAATTTTAATTTTATTATTATTATTATTTATTATTAAATTCTATTTCAAAGTGGGGACATTATAGTCCGCCCCACCCAAGTTTGCTTGTCCTCAAGCAATGATCATGGAGTGTTCAAAATGACTTCCAATATGAAATGGCTTTGGAAACACACATGAAACAAACACAAAGCATACACATGAAAAAAAGAAAGCATACACATGTATTTACGCAAACATGGAGCATACACATAAAAACATGAAGCATACACATGAATATATGCATTTACAAAGCATGCTTGTGAATACACGTATTGTTAGATTCCTTCTCATTGACTAGAATGATTCAATGATTCACCTTTACCCTATACGATGGTAGGATCAAAGCTCTGATACCATTTGTAATGTCCCCTACTAGGAGGCTGCCACTTTACCAATAACTAAAATATATCAAGAGAACAACTAATTCTTCATAATACAATCAAGAACCAATTACCTTATTACTTCCCTAACCCTCATGAAGGATGGGGAATTACTGTGCTAGGGCACTTGGAAACCAATCTACAAGTGGGCTCCCTCAAGGTTTCAGGAACACTGGTTCTTACCCCATCTTGGGACTTCTCCCTCAAGGTTTCCAGAAAACCTGTCCACAACACATCTTGGGACTTACCTGTCTTGTAAGGAATTACTCCGCCTCTCCCTACACAAACCAACCTATCCTCACAAAGGCATTAGTGAAAGATCAAGGACTAGATTGTTGAATATATTGGTCTTTCATGTACTATGAATGTATATGAAATTAAGCATGACTGTCATAAATATTGCAGTATATATTAATATTACTATTAAATTCTGCATAAGAACATTATCAGGCTTCATATATTAAGCATACATATTAAGCACATTCCAATGTATAGCACCAAGAATAAGGATGTTACTGCCTATAACTTAATAACAGGTCTGATTTGATCTGATTGATGGTGATCCCCCTGGATGCTTTTGATTCCTTTCCTTTATATCTCTCAATGTGAGGGAGAGGTCACTCCTCTTCATCATGTATGCCCTTTGGCAAGAGACACACTCTTTCACCATTAGCATCCTTTGAAAGAGTGCAACTCTTCATTATTTTTGCCCTTTGAAAGGGACACAACCTTTCACAATCAGATCTGCACTTCTTATTTAAATCAGATCTGCACTTCTGATTCCCAAAATTATCCCACTTCAAATGAGGTTCTCTTCTCCCTTTTATATTTCATGTTTGAGGGAGTCACAACTTATCATTTCATGTCTTTTGACTATTAACTTAATTATATTTTAATTATATTTAATAATATTCTTTTATATTTTAATTTAATTTATAAAATTTCAATTTTATTATTATTATTTATTATTAGATTCTATTTCAAAGTGGGGGCATTACAATAATGCTTAAATGAGGACACATCAAAGTTTGTGCCAAGGGTAGTTGTATGCATGGGAGGTAAAATATTAGTTGTTGAATAAGTCTTGGAAATTTTCGAAATAGCCATATCCAAGTACAAAGAAACTCAAATAGGTCAATAGAAACAAGAATTATAAATTACATGAGCAGGTTGAAACAATCCAAATATGGGTCAGTAATTTGAATTGGGGAGGGTGATAAGCTAGGTACATACTGTAGGTTCTCATGTAGACCATGTGTAATAGTGCTACAGTTGCTGCATAGGCTGCTACAATCATATTATATCCTGCTACAGGCATTTTGTAGGCTGCTACAAGATTTGTGCTGTCTGACAATAGTTTGTTGTAGGTATTAAATCTTGCACAAAGAAGACATGAAGTCATTTGAGGAGTGTTGTCCAATCTCATTGTAAAATCTTGAACTGGAATGTTTCTAATTTTTTGCAAATGCCACAGCTTTAAATAAATGCTTTGATACCTTTGTAATAACCCTACCTAGAAATTTTTTGTCAAAGTTGCAATTTTCTCAAATTTTGCTAAGCAGATATTTCATCAAACTATAAATCCATCATAAAATCATAGCATTGTTCACAAAACTCAGTTGGACATTTTGTCAAACCGTTTGCAGCCAATAGGGTTTTGATAGATTTTACAAATAATCACCATAGAATAAATACTTGCAGCTCCAATTGCACAAAAAAACTTCTCTTTACTAGAGTTATTGAATGATAAATGTACTGTTGTTGCAAAACTTAGTCACAGGGTTTGCTGAACTTTATGTATAAAGTTCAAAATTTGGTGAATCCTCATAAATTATTAAAAATTCGTTCAGATTCGTCCTATTGTACATATGGAAGAAGGCTCGGGTGTTTCTTATTAAAATATATTTGAGGAGGAGAGATGCCTGGGTGCAAATGATCCATCGTGCCATGAAATGGTCCATCCCGATTGATGAGATTAATGCAGTGTTTCCTCATTGTATCTATGGTGGTGGTGACCATCATGGTGGAAGTGGTGGCTACAGGAGAAGTGGGTGATGAGGTGGTGAATATCAATACAGTTAGATGGCATCATGCTTTTGAAATACCCCTATTTCAATGATTATCTCATTTGGCAGATTCACACAAGTACGGGTTGAGCTTCTCCTTTGCTCAATTCACTCGTCTTGCACAAAAATTGTCTAGGTGTATTGAACATGTATCAAAAATCTTATTTAAGGGTGAAGGACCTATATAACCTAATTATAGCCACTTGTGATGTTTTTACACATTGCCCCATTGCAAATGGGGACTGTTGACGTGTATTTTATGACTACGTCGAACACAGAATAAAGTTACCAATGGTCACTTCACCCTCTCTTGATCAAAGTTTAACCGTATGCTAAGATTGCGGAAAGTTCAAACGGCTAACTCCAAGGTTCCTTCATGCAACAGACGTGACTCAGTTGCCTGATGTGATTGCTGGTAATCCAAGGGGACTTACATTTGGATCGTTCTTTCGCTTCTTCACTGTGGTTGGAACTTCATCATCAGATATAGCAATTCTATGATGCTTCTGCTTCAGACGAAATGAACTGAAAGAGTAGAATTTTAGAAGGATCTAAATCTACTCCTAAGGGCAGTGATATCAAGTTATCAACAGTTAATGCTTTGGTGGACAAATTCCAAACAAACCAAGCTCTGCTTTGCCAAGATTAACTACAACTCCGCAAGAACCGGTGCAATCTTCTGAGGATGATGAAGGATTTTCATATTGAGAAAGTGCATTTGAATACCCAACACAACGCAATCCAAACGACTATTCACAATCGAACCTAGCACAAATTTGGGGGTTTAGGCTAACTTTACACTGTAACTTACAATCAGCAAGATGCAAAAAGTATGAACCATGGAAATTCATCAGACACCATTACATTCTCCATTGAAATCAAAGCACTTCATCTAACAACTGAGAAAATAAAATTCTACTCTAACTGAGGAAGGTGAAACCATGCAAGTTTTGAAAAAAAAAAACTTAAGTGGACACTATCAAAGAACAATTTTTCACTGTCTTTATCTCAAAACTTATCTCAACAATTTCATACAAATCTCCCTCCTTTTCAAATGAGGGGGGTCACCCCTTTATATAGGCCTCAAGCCATGATAACATGCAAACCCTAATTAGGGTTGGTTTCACCCTAGAGGATTCCCCACTCAAGATGCAACAAGGTAGGAATCAGCAATTAATAACCTATCATGCCCTTATACAATTAATTCAAAAGTACCCAAAATAGCATCCATTGCACATTAAATGCACCACCTCTTTCAAATTCGCCCAACATGCATTGAATATTCATCCATGCAAAAATCAGCCCATTATGTCATAAATGCTCCATCATTTCCACATGTAGCGGCTGCATGCAAAAGAAATTTGCCATAAATTCAACATGCAATGATCGGGTAGCCATTTGGTCAAATATTCCGATAATGAATGTGCCACCCTACTGCCATGCGTTCAATAGATCCTCGCCATGCAAGAGGACCCCGCTGTCGTATATCTACTCCTACACATATGGAATTGTTGGAGGGGAAAAATTTGATTCAAGAAGAATTTTCTTGAAGTCTCTTCAACTTTCCTTGCTTGAAAAAGGTTTTCCATCAATTTTCACCATCTCCTATTTTTTAGGGATTTTCCACAAATTAGGGTTTCAGGTCCAGGAGGGAGAGAATTCTCTCATGAATCCAAATCTGCAAAAGTTTTGAAATTAAGACGATATTTAGTGTCTAAAAGTGGAATTTTCTAAAAGAAATCCCGAGGGGATTTCTACTTTTCATTCCTCCTTGACCCTTGGATTTTCATGCCTTAGACAAATTTTCAGTTTTTCAACTTAGGCGTGGAATTCACTCTTCATGGTGGAATTCGTCATTTCATCCTTGCCTTAGCCATTTCAATACCTTTCCTTGACCAAGGCGTTGATTCTTTCCTATCATACAATTTGGCTTTTTAAAATTTTCCATGCCTTGTGCGTTTTGGTGTCTTTATTTCACTTTGTACACTATGTAGGGAAAGAATTCACTATTTCTTGTCTTCCTTTATTTGGTGCCCTTGTCAATTTCTTGGGCAGAATTTCCTTTAAGGTAAGAAATTCATCCTTTCTCCCTATTTTCCATCCTTAGCTCTATTTAATACTCCTCCTTGGTCTAGGATGCAACTCTTCACAAGGCAAGGAACTTCTTCATTTTGCAATCTTCCTTGGTCATCATGTTTTGGCGCCCCCCTGAAGAATAGGGCGCAAATTCCACCTGGGCATAGATTCTTGCATTTTTCAACTTTTCCACGAACACTTTATTTTAGCGCCCTATGACTTCCTTGGGCGCTTCCTACTGCCATGGATTTTGGTATTTTGTTTTCTCTCCATGGATACCTCCCTTTGGCGCCCTCCTGGGGAATAGGGCAGAATTTTGCCCAAGTGATTGAATTCAATATTTTCAAACTTTTCCAAGAGTACTTTACTTTGGCGCCCTCACAAGACCTTGGGCGGAATTTCTTCATGAGGGAGGAATTTTATCATTTTTCAATCTTCCTTCACTACCTCCATTTGGTGCCCTACCCCATCATTGGGTGCCATTTCCACCTAGGAAAGGAATTCATAATATTCTCCGTTATCCTTGGTAACCCAACTTTGGCGCCCTTCCTCACCTTTGGGCGCTATTTCTCAAGGAGGAATTTCTCCTTTTTGAATCTTTCCATGAACAGTTCGTTTTAGCGCCCTCCTCTAGTCTAGGGCGGATGTTTGCATAGGTGGAGGAATTCACACTTGTTTTTCATCCTTCACTGACTACTCCACTTCAAAAGCCTCCGGAACATTGCCTCGCTGCCAGTCAAGCGTCCATAGCTCCGACAAGGTTGTCTCTGGAATTCTACGAATATTGCTCCACTGCCAGCCGGACATCCATAGCTCCGACGAGGTTGGCTCTGGAATTCCACGAATATTGCTCCATTGCCAGTCGGGCATCCATAGCCCCGGTGGAGTTATTCGCATACTCCCAAAGCCAACATTTTGATAATTCTTTTCATTTTTTCATCTTTCTTTTTCTTTCTTTTGATATTTCATTTAATTTTCGTCAATTCCTTTGGCTCGTAAACAATGAAGCTTACTAAGGGTTTGGAAATTTCGGTGGCGCTGAAGCAAGATACAAGATTTTCACTAGCCATAACTTCTTCCAAGAAATCTAAATGACCTAGAGCAATTGATTAGGTGTGTAAAGCATGACAATCTCAAGATTTCAGGTGTCAAGATATAGCATTGGTGGAATATAACCAGGCTTGTCCAAAGGGAAAAAAATCATCACCGTACTCGCAAACGAGAACTTTGAACAATTCAGGCAACTCTAAAAGCCTAAACCTAAGCAAAACCACTTGAGCGGACAAGCTCAAGGGAAACCAGCACCAAAAGCTGAAAACCAAAACTGAAACCAAAAAGGAAAACAAACAGGAAAGCAAAAAAAAGGCAAAACAAACCGAAGCCCAAAAGAAGAAAGGGAAAACCCACAACAAAACAACCCAAAACTACAGAAGAGAAACCTAGTCTAACAGGAATAAAATTTTTGAACGAGCAATACTCACAAGACCTAAATATACACAACTCCTAACATGATTTCTCAAGATGTGCAGGAGCAACAAGGCATTAGTCATGGTCCGAAACCTTGCAAATTTATCTTTAAACTCAGAAAAGTAATCTTTCACAATACAAATCTCAAACTCAAGCAAAACTTCAAGAAAGATTATTAACCATGGCAACTCATCGAGACCATGATCAATCCATAAACAAGTTCCTCTTCCTGAATTTCCATAATCAAATTCATAACTGTCAAACTCAGGAGCAAGGAAAGAGACAACTTGGTGATTTTCATCCTCATGCAGGAATTCTCGCATATCATCCACTGCTTCATCAGGACGTCGAAGCTGGTGGTGTATCATCCCACTCGCATCCGCAACATGCAACTCAGAATTCCAATCCTTAATAGGCACACGGTGGCAAAATCCAGACTAAAATGGAAACTTGAAAACATGAGGTATTTCAACCACTAGCTCCTTTTGAATATTCGATAACAAGTTTAGCCACAACCCGAATGAATCTTCATTCTTTACTTCTATCATGACAACTTGTTCCTCGATCGACATCTCACACATCTGAATTTCTTTTAACAATTCTTCTTGGATCTTGAGTAGAGGTTCAAGCACCGACCCGACCTCCATTTCATACTCTACTTCCATCTCAATGGCCCACTGACTATCACATAATCCTCCCCACCTCGAGCTGCTTATCATTTCTTCCATCTGGAGCATGCACGAATGGACTTCTTCATCAAGGAGCATCTCTTCTCGCTTGATTGTGGAATCATTGCTTGCATTTGTTTGAACATCTTCCATAGCTTCCTCAACCTTCGCCTCAGCGGGTGTTCCTTTCCTCGGGATAAGGTACGCAAATTTTCTCTTGATTGAACTGTGTTGATTGCCCAGCTCAATTATGCTTTCTTCTCTACAAGATGCTGCAATAATACCTTCTTCATTTGATGCTAAGTCAATTGGTTGAAGGTGAGCATTCCGCCACTGTTCTATAGTGTACATCTTTGACGATTCTTCCAACTCTTCCTGCACCTTAGCTTAGTGAATAGCCTCCCTGCATGATGGACATGTGACTTCGGATTGAGTGGTATTGTGGATCCTACACCAACATGGGAGCAAGATGCCCTCTACGCACAAGTTTTTCTCAATACTTAAGCCATTCTTAACCATCTCCTTGAACCTCATGAAAAATTCATTTTCACCAATTGAAGCTTCGGATTCCACTTTTACCGGTACAACGGGATCATGTACTTTTGAAAAGGAACTTTTTCCTTGCAAGGCTAATTCCATCCATGACAAAAATGTTGAACTATGCATCTCATTGTGTCCGCCAGTGTTATGAATTCTACAACTATTCCTTGATGTGAATTCGGACAAACTCCATGGATGTAACTGTGCATTCAGTCTCCACCAAAGTTGAAGGATGTCAACTTCTTGCTCATTTTGGTGATGCTGCTCCATTGAGAAATCTTTCATTTTTTGAACTTTCTGATTTTTTGAATTTTTTTTTTATTTATCACTTTTTGGGGATTTTTTGGCATATAAGAGATCTAACATATCTCTGATTTGGCACTTGAAAGCTCATACTGGTTCCAGCCAACTCTAACATCTTCACTTGTGAAAATGAACGATTTGATGTTCATGCCCTCCTAGCACCAATTCTGTTGACGTGTTTTTTATGACTACGTCGAACACAAAATAAAGTTACCAATGGTCACTTCACTCTCTCTAGATCAAAGTTTTACCGTATGCTAAGATTGCATAAAGTTCAAATGGCTAACTCCAAGGTTCCTTCATGTAATGGACGTGACTCAGTTGGCTGATGTGATTGCTGGTAATCCAAGGGGACTTACATTTGGATCGTTCTTTCACTTCTTCATTGTGGCTAGAACTTCATCATCATATATAGCAATTCTATGATGCTTCTGCTTCAGACGAAATGAACTGAAAATAAAGGGGAAATGGTTTAGAAGGATCTAAATCTACTCCTAAGGGCAATGATATCAATAGTTAATGCTTTGGTGGACAAATTCCAAATAAACCAAGCTCTGCTTTGCCAAGATTAACTACAACTCCACAAGAACCGGTGCAATCTTCTGAGGATGATGAAGTATTTTCATATTGAGAAAGTGCATTTGAATACCCAACACAACGCAATCCAAATGACTATTCACAATCGAACTTAGCACAAATTTGGGGGTTCAGGCTAACTTTAAACTGCAACTTACAATCAGCAAGATGCAAAAAGTATGAACCATGGAAATTCATCAGACACCATTACATTCTCCATTGAAATCAAAGCACTTCATCTAACAACTGAGAAAATAAAATTCTACTCTAACTGAGGAAGGTGAAACCATGCAAGTTTTGAAAAAAAATAACTTAAGTGGACACTATCAGAGAACAATTTTTCACTGTCTTTATCTCAAAACTTATCTCAACAATTTCATACAAATCTCCCTCCTTTTCAAATGAGGGGGGTCACCCCTTTATATAGGCCTCAAGCCATGATAACATGCAAACCCTAATAAGTGTTTCACCCTAGAGGAATCCCCACTCATGATGCAACAAGGTGGGAATCAACAATTAATAACCTTTCATGCCCTTATACAATTAATTCAAAAGTATCCAAAATAGCATTCATTGTGCATTAAATGCACCACCTCTTTCAAATTCGCCCAACATGCGTTGAATATTCATCCATGCAAAAATCAGCCCATTATGTCATAAATGCTCCATCATTTCCACATGCGGCAGTTGCATGCAAAAGGAATCTGCCATAAATTCAACATGCAATGACCGGGTTGCCATTTGGTCAAATATATTGGTAATGAATGTGCCACCCTACTGCCATGAATTCATAAATCCTTGCCATGCAAGTGGACCCCGCTGTCGTATATCCACTCCTACACATATGGAATTGTTGGAGGGAAAAAATTTGATTCAGGAAGAATTTTCTTGAAGTTCAACTTTCCTTGCTTGATAAAGGTTTTCCATCAATTTTCACCATCTCCTATTTTTTAGGGAGTTTCCACAAATTAGGGTTTCAGGTCCAGGAGGGAGAGAATTCTCTCACAAATCCAAATCTGCAAAAGATTTGAAATTCTGATGAGATTTAGTGTCTAAAAATGGAAAATCCCGAGGGGATTTCTACTTTTCATTCCTCCTTGACCCTTGGATTTTCATGCCTTACACAAATTTCGAGTTTTTCAACTTATGCGTGGAATTCACTCTTCATGGTGGAATTCGTCATTTCATCCTTGCCTTAGCCATTTCGATACCTTTCCTTGACCAGGGCATTGATTCTTTCCTGTCATAGAATTTGGCTTTTTAAGATTTTCCATGCCTTGTGCGTTTTGGTGTCTTTATTTCACTTTGCGCACTATGCAGGGAAAGAATTTACTATTTCTTGTCTTCCTTTATTTGGCGCCCTTGTCAATTTCTTGGGCAGAATTTCCTTCAAGGTAAGGAATTCATCCTTTCTCCCTATTTTCCATCCTTACCTCTATTGAATGCTTCTCCTTGGTCTAGGGCGCAATTCTTCACAAGGCAAGGAACTTCTTCATTTTGCAATCTTCCTTGGCCATCATGTTTTGGTGCCCCCCTGAAGAATAGGGTGCAAATTCCACCTGGGCATGGATTCTTGCATTTTTCAACTTTTCCACGAGCACTTTATTTTAGCGCCCTATGACTTCCTTGTGCGCTATTTTCCTATTGCGATGAATTTTGGTATTTTGTTTTCTCTCTATGGATACCTCCCTTTGGCGTCCTCCTGAGGAATAGGGCGAAATTTTGACCAAGTGATAGAATTCAATGTTTTCAAACTTTTCCAAGAGTACTTTACTTTGGCGCCCTCACGACCTTGGGCAGAATTTCTTCATGAGGGAGGAATTTAATCATTTTTCAATCTTCCTTCACTACCTCCATTTGGCGCCCTGCCCCATCAATGGGCGCCATTTCCTGTTGGAATCGGGGATCACTAAGAGGGAGGGCTGAATCAGTGATCTACCATAAGTTAAAACCAGAAACTTATTGTTTATCCACCGGTTAACAATGCATAATAGAAAAGAACATAAACATGCAACAAAGAATACACAAATCCACAACACCATAATTTTTACATGGAAACCCGGAAAGGGAAAAACCACGGTGGAGCTGAAACCCAAAATATTCATATACTATGGCGAGGAGTACATAAATATTACATAGATGGGGAATGCACATGCATTCAGGTACACTGCTTAGAGCATACTGCTCAATTACAATTGCTCAAAAGGCTACAACCTTCAGGGAAATCTTACTGACTTACAATTTGATTACAATGAAATGAACTCTCAATTAGCAAATGGCTATGCAAGAATGAGTTTTGGTTAAGCACTGAATCTTTGACTGTCTTCGCTCTGCTGAATACTCTATTTCTGTCTCAGTTAGCTACCGGTTGGTCTGAAAGCAAAGTGTGCACGTGAAACTGCGCTCAATCGCACCAAAACGGATTATCACACTGTTAACACTCCGAAAATCAATCACCAAAATGATCTTATATATCCGGTCTTAGCACAGAAGCAATCTCCTTCAAGTCGGCTTCAAAAAGCGTAACGTGTAGCTCCAAGTCGGCTTCAATCTCAAACAGAACATAGAACCGAACAAAATATTATAATCATTATTGGTTGAAAATTTTGTACACTTGGGGGAAATATACAAAATTGTGGTTTCAACCACAGCACACGAGTAAAAACTCTCCTAATTAAGGGAAGGCTCCCCCTATCTAACTAAAACTAAAATAAAATGGGATGGAACAGCAATCTTTCTTCTTTCTTCAAGAAAGACAATATCCTTTTCTCTTCACAGAAAAGGATAGCGATTGAAAACGAACAGCAGTAACTACTTTCAAGTGAAATGAGAGAAAGGAAATGAAGTTTCCTGAAAGCGCAAAGACTTCCGTCACTTCCTTCGGGATGGGACAGCAATATCAAGCTCAAAGACTTGACTATTGGAAGTCCTATCTACCCTTTGCTATATTAAATTTTTACAATGAATAAAAGATAACAGCTCAAAGACTGGAATAATCTATTCTTTTAACACAAAGACAAGAACTAATGCAAGCTCAAAGACTTGCTGCTATTTCTTATCAAACAGTAATTTTCCTCAAGAATAGACGCAAGCTCAAAGACTTGCTGCTCCTTCTAGAGATTTTCCTATTTTAATTAATCTTCTCTACTTGCAGCTCAAAGACTTCAAATTAGATTGGACTAAGCTCCTTTAGAAACACTTTGCATAGAAGATATAAAAAGATTCAAACTCAAACATGTAGCTCAAAGACTCAAAACTTGAGTAATCCTTCTTTCTTATTCTTCAAAACCTTCAATTCACATACATAAGCTCAAAGACTTCTTGCTGTAAATTTGGCAGAGTTTTTGCTTGCTTTCCAAAAGATATATTTACAATGGACCTCTGAAGTATTTATAGAAGAGGAGCCTTGAGAAAAAGGTGGGAGGATCCTAACTAACTTGAGAGATTCTCTCAACCACCAAGACTCATTCAATAAATAACTGAGACTTCATTAATTATCTAAGAGTTACTCTAACTAACTAAGACTTATTCCAACTACAGTCCTAATCGGACACAACTTGTAGTTGCCTTACATGTAATTACAAAAGTACAAGTAATGTGTAACTTGTATTCTACAAAAATTACTTTTACATGTAACTTGTCAAAACGAAATTACAACTAAAGATTACAAAAGAGGGAAAATTCAACTAAGTGTTGAAAAACACTTAAGTTGCCTTTTGTGAAGACACGAATCCTTGAAATTTTCTGATGCTCACTTGTAGTTCCTCGGGATTCGGTTCATGGGTGTTCTTAGCAACAACCATAGTCTTCACAATAGTGTCGTGATAGCGGAGGAGCACAGAATTGTCTTTATCCAGGATAGACTGGATCTCATGCAAAAAGGCTTGATGTTTCATCAATGCTTGAATTGAAGCTGCCGAGAATTGTTCGCTCCTCCATTCATTATGAATCCTCATTTGTAAATCAGCAAGAACTTCTTCTTCTGGAATCAACTCTCCATCCTGACTTACTATATTGCAAGAGGCCCTTTCACAATGTGAGACAATACCTCGATAGACTTCATCCCGGAATCTCCTTGCATCACTGATCTCCTCAATGAGGGATTTAAGAACAAGGGTTTTGTTTTCCATGAGTTCCTCAAATTCCAAGTACATGACCCTGGAAGAGATGATGGCATGCTCCTGCAAAATACTCAGCTATTGTTGGGGCATGGTACGCCAGATTGCCAGACTTTTCTCAACACTTTCCAGATTCTTTTTGAAAGTGTTAGAAGTCTGATCCAGTTTTTCCTCAATGGTTTCCAACTTAGACATTATTTGAAAAATGTCTTTTACCACTTGAATACATTGATCATGAAGCTAATCAACCCAGGAATCCAGTGCTTGTACTTTCTGAGCAGCCCTTTCCACTCCACAAATTGATTCTTGGGAACTAGAAGAACCTATGGAGTTACTCCCTTCAGCAGCAGGTTTTGTGATTTTATGAATGGCTGCCATGAGCTGTCGGTTTTCTTCTTCTAGCTTGTCTTTCTTTGCAAGAAGATCGTCACACCTTTGCACTAGTGAAGCAACAGAAAACTGAGCATCATGTTTAATGACCTCATGTGTTTGCTTGCCCAATTCTACCCTTGTAACCTTATAATCACAAGTTGACATTTCATCAAGTGGTTTATCTGCAATAGGTTCCACAATTTCAGCTACTTTCATCTTGTTGCTATCAACAGTTACCCTAGAGATAGTCTTTGCCTTCTTAGCAACTTTTGATCTGGACTGTTTGAGTTGCTGGTAGTCAAAGGCATCAGGTGAGATCTCCTGCTTCTTTCTTTTCGGGGTGAAAGAACTAAGCCATGGAGGCAAAGTCATCAACTCACTTCCAGTAGCAGCCGTAGGCAAAGGAGAAGCAGTTTCTGTTTGAATTACCGTGGTCACCCTGGGAGGAATATCTGTTTGAATAGCGACCACGGTTTGCTCAGTTACCAATGGGCATGAAGATTGCCTCATAAATTCTTCAAAACCAGAAGTGGAAGTATCAATTTCTGATAATTGAATGCAAGTGGGATTATCTTCAGGAACTTCCAACATACTTTCTCGTTGTTGATCAGGAGAAGGCTCGTATGCTGAAATGGGAACTGCATTCTGAGGAGACTCATCTATGAGCAAATCAGGAGGAGAAAGAGGCGTCTCAATGGAAACTAGAGGAATGACCTCGTGAGGTGAGTCTGAAACTGGAGACCTAGGCGCATCGTCAAATTGCTGCCCCTCTTCTGGATTATCCAGATCGATCACCCGAACATGGAACCGTGATTTCTCCTTCCCACGAGTAGTTGTCTCCTCAGGAGGAAGCACTACTGCACGACTAACTCGTAACTTGATCCTTGTGCCTGAAGATGAAGCACCCTCCTTGTTATCAATCTGAATCTCAGACTTCCGTCCAAGAGGCCCTGTAGAATCGTCTTCTTTACCAACCTTGATTTTGATAAGTCTAATAGCATTACTTTTCAACCATGCGTTAGTATTGGCCAAGATAGGCTGAAATCTGTCAAGGATGGAGACGCACTCCTTGTGTGACCATTGGATCAAAGGAAGTGGAGCTTCCTCAACCCTTCGTGAAATGTATTCAGGATCAAGTATATGCCCGTCATCGATCATCCCTTGTGGGATATCCGCCAAGTTCAAGTCAACAATTTGCTCAACAGTGAGCCTGCAGTAATCCATCTTCAGAACTTCGACTTCTGTGAGGAGATCTACCCAGATGTCTTCAATGCGATGAACATGCACAAAGGATTTCTTGATCTTCTCCTTCATACCTCTATAATCAAAATCAGCTCTAGGTTTGAACCTCTTAAGCTTGATTTCCTGCAATTCAACCTCCATGGCCTTAGCCTTTACAGATGTGACAAGGGAGTATCGACCAATTTTCAATGGGTTTGTGCTAGAGATCCCCATCCCAACCTTGTGTCTAGCAGACTGAAAAGTATGAACAGCCATGATCTGTCTTCCCAACTCCATAAGAATTATCTTATCGGCTGGGTATCTTGGAAGCATGTATGGCTGTCCATCATAGCATCCAATCCTCATATAGGTGAAGGTGGGAAATTGCAGGAATAAACACCCATACTCAGACACCTTGACCCATGCCTCATCTGATACTCTTTTGTTTCTGAGATCCATTTCAAACTGACACATGAAATATCCAAAGAATGCATCTTTGACTCTTCTGAAATGCAGTCTGCTAGGTTTCAATGGCAACTGGTCATAATATTCCCAAACTGGTATAAGCGAGCGATCACCCTTAGTAGAAAGACCTGGAAAGTGTCTAAGTGACGCTGCTAAATATACCAAATAAGAATTCATGAAGAAGGTCATAGTGGTAGGAACTGCTGCAAGTTGTTCGCACAAAGCATCGCTGATGATTTCACCCCATGAAATATGATGCGACTGCCGTATGAACATAATGAATTGATACATCCATGGCTCAAAGACATTAGAGTGCTCAAGACCCATCATCCTGCTGAGAAGAGTGATGGTGTCTCCTATCTCCCACTTGAAATCACAACGGTACAACTTTGCCCATCTTGAGAAGGAAGGACGAGGCTCTTGGATCCATCTATTGATGTGTCGCTTGCAATCTTTTTCCCTTTTCACATAATACTCTGCTGCACTTTCTTTGGTGATTTCCATATAAACAGGTGCAGGAGGTATCTTGAAGACCTTCTCGATTGTATCCGCATCAAGACGAATTATAGCTTCACCATCATCATTTTTTATGACTCTTGACTCTTTGTCAAAATGATGGGCGCATGCAAGAACAAACTCAGGTTCTAGGGCAGGGAAAGAAGATGCATGATGGATATGGCTGTCCAACAGCCGCTGCAAGTTGTTATCCTGTGGATCTTCTACCCTGTGAATGAATTCTGCCATATTAACATGCCCTATTTCTGTGTCCCTGATGCGATCCAATGGAGAAGATACCTGGGAAGGTGTAACCTCATTCTGGTATTTGTCATATTTGTATTTCATTTTCTTTGGAGTTGGCGATGCCGACAAATCTGACATTGATTGTGAACCTGGAATGCTGTGATGAAGACTTAAAAGAGTTAAGGCCACATCATAATCAGCTGCAAATATCATTCTTTCTTTTTCAAATGGGTAAAATTTTGATCTCTGAATTTCACGGTTTTGTGAGAGGAAGAGGGGAGATATGTAGAAATGGGAAAATCTTGACTTTGACCAATTTTGGATCTTGGGAGAATTTTCGTAAGTATACAAGTTGGAAAGTACATACATGCAATCGGGGTTTTAAAACCCGAATACAAGTACACTTGTAAATTCGAAAATGGAGAAATGGATGAAAAATGGGATTTTGACTTGCGGGAAATGATGGAAATGGAAAGTACGGATATGGGGAACGCGAATGAATAGAAATGGGAATATCCGGGAAAGTCATTTTCATGAAAATGAGAAGAACTTTTCAACATGTAATCCGGTTTTTAAAACCCAAATTTGCAAGGGAAGGGTATTTCACACTTTTCAAGCTTGGAATTTTAACCAAAAATAGTTAAATTCTTTAACCGTAGGGGAAGAACAAGAATTTCCAGCGAACTTGTAATCGAGATTAAAAATCCCGAATATAAGTTTAAGAGGGAATTTTAGGAAGAACAATGCAATTCAACAATTGCATTTCAAAAGGGGAAGATTTCTTTCACGAAAACCAATTTTCAAGGGGAAGAACATCACATGCCAAAAATGCAACTAATAACGAAAAATAAAGAAAACAAGAAAATAATAAAATGAAGAGAAGAAAGGAAGGAGAACATACCTTTCTTAAAAATGCACAATGCTTCTCCAATAATGCAACAATTCTTGGAATGAAGAAGCAAAATCGGTATATCAAACCCTTATCACGTTTTTTGTAAAAAAATGCCCCAAATATGGCAGCAATCTTAAACTTGAAGGAGTAACATGCCAATGAAAGTGTGCATTTCAAGTTTTTTGTAGCGAAACGCCTAAGGTATTTGTTGGAGCAATGACGCCAAAGGTTAAAAATGCTGCCAAAAGTTAAAAACGCGGCCAAAGGAAATCACGTGGCCTCCATCATAAACTCTAACGGCATCATTGAATGGTGCAAAAACCCTCTCACACTCCACGCCTAGGTAGAAGAAGACAAAACGCTTAAGGAGTTTGCAATTTGTTAAAGATTTAACCCCTCAAAACGTGGCATTAAAGAAGAGCGTGGTTGCTGATTTAAGGCAAAAACCAGCAAATGTATCCACCAAACGGCGTGAAAGATGTCTAACAATGCATGAAGATAGGATGCAAACCAAAACGCCTCTTTCCTCCAACAATTTCTCCACAAAATTCGCCTTGAAATGGTCAAAAATCGTTTTTCCCTTGCATTTCGGGTTTTTTGGAGCAAAAGACAAGTTCGATTTGTCCAAAATGAAGCAAATCGGGTTTTAGATAGAAAACAACAAGTTCGATTTTCACTTTTCCCTCTTTCATGTCAAAATCGGGTTTTTTAAGACAAATTGCAAGTTTAATTTTTCACTTTTTCACTCATCAAGCCAAAATCGGGTTTTTTTGGACAAATGACAAGTTTAAAATTGTCAAAAATGCACTTTTATGTCAAAATCGGGTTTTTTAAGACAAATTGCAAGTTTAAAAATACTTGTAAAAGGGAAATAAAACCCCTACAACAAGTTAAAAACACTTGCACATATGTAATGGGGATTTAAAATCCCTATTGCATGTGAAAACCACTAAAGTAGGGGTTTTTTGAACAAACTGCAAGTTTACTTGCAGTTGGGTCAAAAAATCCCTATTTTAACTAAAAATGACCAAAACACAATAAAAAGATAAAAACATTAAAGGGGAAACTTAAAATAAATTACAAGTGACATATTTAAAATAAAAGTGCACATGTAATTGATCAAAAATTCCCCTACAAAGACCATAACAATGAATATCATTAAAACTTGCAGTTTGAAGAAAATTCTCCACCTGCAGTCTAGGTTTTAAAACCCAAAATTGAAGGAAAGGCATAGCAAACGAACCCAGAATTGGACGAAATTCGAAACGTAGTTCGAGAATGGACTAAGGATCAAGCTAGTCCAAGGATTAGTCGAAATTTTGCCTCGGGAAGCGTGCCATAGAGTAAAAATTTCAATTTTTTCATAAAAATTTCACTGTAGTGGTCCTTCATTTTTTAAAACAAAAAATGAGGACAACAATAACACACTTCCTAAGGGTCTTCCCAATCACTGAGATCACAAAAACAATCACCAAAAACACCGCAATCATCGGAAATCATTCTGGATCAAAACATTACTGAAATACCTTGTTTTACCGGTTAATTGCCTATTGGTTACCTCCATCTTCCGGATAAGCTGAATCACGACTGCTGGATCGAATCACCAAGAAGAGTTGCCATCAATGACAACCCTAGACAAATATTCAACTACCGGAAATCATCTGAAATCACCGGATGAGTGTCAATTGCCAACAATCGGCCCTTTGGCATTGATGGCAACACCTGTGAAAAATGGCTAAGTGTTGAAACCTGTACATCAGATGAAAGAATAAAAGAATTATAAGGAATAGAAGAATTCTGAAGCTTCCCCTTAGATCAAGAATATGCATCATCGAATTGTACACTCTTTACACAATTAGTATGTACATTTTTCACCTCATCTCTCCCCCTTTGACAGCAATGTCAAAGATGGGGTGTGCATCAAAACTGCCTGTACAAATATTTTACAAGTACTTGAAGAGGTCAGCATAAGTAGTCTTAAAATATCCCAGGTGATTATCCCACTCACTCTTCAGGTTATCCAAAATTGTGATAAATGCATTAAATAGAGTAGCATGAATTTCTAATTCTCTCAAATCTGATGGTACAGGCCAGGCCATTTCCTTCATACAGTCTGCCTTATTACTCAGCATGGTATCTAACCAGATGGCAATCAGGTTTCGAAGTCCACCCACTTTCCTCGAAACTTTCTCCTTATCAACTTGAAGGCTTGAGATTTGATCATTTAAGGCTATAATCCGTCCTTCAATACTTCTGGCTAATGTTACGTTAGGGTCAAAAGATTGTGAGATACTAGCAAGCTTGCCTTGGCAACCACTTATTTGTTTATCAATATCAATAGTGAATTTGGGCAAAATAAGACAAGATTTATACAATTTACTTGCTTTTGACAATGTGTCAAAAATAGACTGCAATCTCTTATTCAATGTTACCCTGTCATCTTCAATCATTTTCAGGAATGTCTGTTTTCTAACTTCCTTGAACCTGTCCAAAACTTTCTGAGTAGTCGTCTTTTCCAAGGAATCAAAATTGTTATTTACACTGTTAATCAACTATAATAATTTACCGGAGGGGCTGTTATTTGAATCTAATTGTACATTGGAAGCCACCTTCTGCAAAACATCTATGGACATCAAAATTATCTTTTTGTCTTCATTTTCTGATCTTACCAGATCTTGACTTGCTTGAGCTTGCACTGCAACAGCAAGCATAAGCTTCTCTGCAGGAGACATTTTTCCAAGATCAATTGAGCCATCAAGATTGATCGAAATCTGAGGTGGGATCCATGTAACCGGAGGAGTGGCAATTGCCGGATCAGCTATGCCTTTACCTTTGTCCACCTTAGTTACCTCAGCTTCTCCTGACACAGCGTCCTTCTTTTCTCCCTTGTCCCCAATATCAGTCTGTTGAATCATAGGGACTGTAGAGCTATCTGTCACCAGTCTCAGCATCAATTGTGGTATTTCCTTGGTCTTCCGGTTGATCTTCAGACTGAGTCTCAACCTTTTGACTTCCGGAATCACCTTGCTTATCTTCCGGCTGAGATGATCTAAAATTCTAAATGCATCTTTGAACAGAGGGTCATTTGGAATAATCTTTTTCCATATTTCCTCTATCTCTTTCCTTACCTCCTCAACATTCCCAATCATTAATCTTCCACAGAGATTCAATGAAGAAACAATATGAAAAAATATTTTTATCAAAAAACTTGCAAGTAAATGAAATGTTAGAACCTGCAAACAAATAGAGAATGCAATTTAATAATAAATCAGTTTTGGCGGCAAGCTGACCAAACAAATTAAGGAGGCTGAGTTTGGCGGTAAACCTTCCAAACTAGTCACAATAAAAAAATCAAAAAGAAGCAACTTTGGCGGCAAGCCTTCCAAAACTTTTTTTTTAAAAGAAACTAGAATCTAAGAAGATTAAACCTGCAGGCAAACTTGTTTACAAGTTTGAAAAAAAAATTAAAATCTGAAATAAAAAACCTACACAGTAGAAAATATTAGAAAAAGAACTTCTTCTCCTCTCAAGAATGCCTCCAAGAAGGTGAACTCCATAGAATGGTAACCTTCATCAATCTCAACTTGAAACAAGGATTAAAACCTGCTCTGATACCATGAAAGGAAATACAAGAGCAAGGAAAGAAAAACAAAATCCAAGTAAGTTTATTGATGAAGTAAATGTTACCAAGAGAAATGCAAAAACCTTGGAGCAATCACCCAAATGTGAAGGAGGCACAAGAACTTTTGAAAGGGGAAAAGCAAAGAAAACCCCCTTGTGATATTATGAATGAAGCAATGCCTAAAATGAGAGAAAGAGAGAGAGAGAGAGAGAAAGAAGCTCTTTTACAATAACATCATTAAGAAGAAATGAGAGAGGAAACATCTCTTAAATAGAGATGAGGAGAGGAGTTACAAAGTAACTCCCAAATCTATGAATGCCACCATTCATAAAATGTGTGTGCCATGTGTCCACATCCTCTTATGGAGGAAATCTAATATTCCTTAATAAAGGAAAATAAAAGAAATGACTTGTCCTCACACATGTACTAGAGGACAAATTACATGTAGGAATTCCAAAGGAATATCCTAAACTAAATACAAATAAACCAAGCCAAGTAAAGATTAAATATTCTAATAGCATTGCTGCATAGGGTGGTCAAAAGGTTTTAAAACATCAAAAAGGGTGGCATCCTATACCTTGAAATGTGTCCATTGCAAAAAACTGCCAAAGTTGGTGAAAACAGGAAAAATGATGCTCTAGAACAATGGAGTGATTGTTGCCAAAGGAATAACAATGGTTAATCAAAACAAAGTGGTATTAAGGTCCCAAGAGTGCAGTTGAAGGAGCAGATGTTTTAGCAGCAACAGACTAACAATCAGCCATTTTAAGCATTTTTCAATGGGTTTTTCATGCAGCAGATTGTTGTTTATCTTTTCCATTTTTCTGTAATCACATAGCAGTTTTCAGAGGCACTGATGGTTTTATCATTCCTTCATTCATCATCCAAGATGCTTAAGGTTTGATGGTCTGATTTTCATTGAATGAGATTGTGTGAATATGGCCACACCCTAGGATATATTTAAAACATTCAATTTTAGATTGTCTCAGATGGTTAGATTTGAAATCAGTTTTCCACTCTTTGTAATGCTGCCTAAGGTTTTGTGATGACGTTTTTTCAAGTGGCTGTGCTAAGAATGGATTTCCAAGGTCTCATCCTTGACAAAGTTTAGGGTTTCAAAACACTATGTTTTGCAAGTTTTGAGAGGTAGCTAAAGTTGATAAGTACATTTTTAGTAAAAAATCAGATTCAAGTCACCTAGCTGTGCTAAGGATGGATCTCCAAAGTCTCATCCTTGACAAAGATTAGGGTTTCAAAACACTATGTTTTGCAAGTTTCGAGACGTAGCTAAAGTTGATAAGTACATTTTTAGTAAGAAATCAGATTCAAGTCACCAAGATTGTTTGGTGATTTGCTAATTGCCCATAGGACTGACTTTCTTTCGAGGGCCTATTCTTTTAGAATGAGGAAGTTGCACTCTCTACCTCTAAGTCACTGAGTGGAACCCATTACCATTTTTGAGTGGTGTTAGGCGGCAATTAGGCTAATACTTATAGTTTTGCTAAGTTATTTTTTTGTGTAATAAGACAACTGTTGGTTCCCGTAGGGGTTAGTCGACAGTTGTGACAGTTGGCATCTCCGCCAACCGCTGGGTGTCTTATATAGTGCAATGTAAAGGAACCATGGCAATATTGTTGTTGATGTACTAGTTTTGGAATGCAATAAAGGAAACATCTTTCTACCATATTGTTGTGACTGTGACTGTTAATTTATGTTCTGAATATAATTGAAGTTGTTGGTTATAAGCTCTATGTATACTTCCTGTTTATTCATGAACTTGAACAACTCACTGTAGGGAGTAAACATTTTGGCGTCGTTGTCGATTCGAATTCTGGAGATCAACATGGCGGTAGGCAGTAACCACTAATGAGCCGACCTTTCAAACAACAGTTGACAATCACTGAAGGTGATACACACAAAGAGGCCACACAGGCGGAAGTACGGGAGGATCAACTAACGGAGGATTTGGTGGAACTGTGGGACGTTTCCGTCACTCAGTATGTGCAGAGGGAAGCTCGGGAGAGAGCGGTCCCTGAAAGCACGGTATGTGAGGAACTCACAGTAAATTCTGTCGTGTTTGATCTTCTTGGGAGCCTTCCTAGACTGTTGGCACGAAACCTCATTGAATGACAAGAGTAGAGGGAAGAAATTAGTTGTGAACTCGTCAACAGCAAATCCTGTAGCAGTACGAAGAAAGGAGCCGTAGGGAAGAGGAAGAGAAGGATACGAGCAGACATCGTACCCCTGGCAATTAATGCCCCTACGTCCCAACAAAGACTGACGATGTGGTACCAACGGAGAAGTAGGCGAGGGGTTGGTACGAAGATCCCTACTTATCAGAGAACAAAACGAGTGGAGATGTTGGCTGAGCGAGGTTGCTGAAGGCTCGGAGAGTCCGGAAAGGCAGAACAAGAGTCGGGGCATGAGTAGGAGCCGCAGTCAAGAGAGACAAAAATTGTGTATGTGGAACTAGTCAGTAGAGGTTGCGAGCATCCTACCACTGCCGGATGTAGCGGAGGAAGATCTCACTGACTAGGCCACTCACTCAACGTCGAGTGAAGAAACCGGAACTCAGTCTGAGAGCAATACGTCGAAGCAATCCGCGACCTTGACGAAGAGGGCGCGCGGGACCTGCAAGGTGAGGTCGTTGAACTCTTTGAAAGTAATTTATATAGAATTGGGAGTTTGTCTCTCAAGGAACAATAAAAAATAGGAGGGCCAAAGCCAAAAACCCCAGGAAGTAGGGATTATAGGAGTGAGGGTGACCAAGGTGTGAAGGACAGAGGGGGACATGTAGAAAGCTCGGAGCCGAACAGTCTAACCTGGTCAAACACATATGATACCTTCCAAGCGGCATATAACACCTTCCAGGCAGCACATAACACCTCCCAAGCTGGACAGAGTACCCTCCCGGTAAAAACAATGGCACACTACCAGAACACTCCAGAGAAACAAAAACTTCCAAGATTCATGGGCGATGGGTCAGAGGACCCTGTACGACACTGCAAAACATGTGTAACCATATGGGAAGCGAACGACCAAGATTACCAAGACTATTGGTTGAAAGCATTCCCAGCCACTCTCCGGGGGATCGCGATTGACTGGTATACGGATCTTGATGTCCAACACAAAACAAGTTGGAATCCTTTGAAGAGGGCCTTCCAAGAGGAATTCAAGCTCCAGAGGGATGATAATAAGATCGTGGCCGAAATATATACTACTAAGCAAGGGAAAAGTGAAAGTGTTTGGGCCTATAATCGTAGGCTGAAGGAGTTGCTAAACAAGATGGAGAATCAGCTAGCCGATGGGTTGAAAAAGAGATGGTTTGTGGAGGGACTCGTACCGTCCCTCAAGAGGAAGATGAAGGTGGTCCCTCCGCCATCGTACAAGGAAGCCTACAACAGAGCAATGGACATCGAAAGTGAAAACAAAACATCCAAAGGGAAGAGGAGGGCAAGCGACGATGATGGTATGGATGAAGACAGTGATGGCGAATCCAAGATCGTACAAGCCCTCTACAAGGGTATGATGCGGATGATGAGAGAGTTGAAGGCCGACAAGGAGAATGGAAAAGAGGGTAAGGAACTCTGGTGTACTGACTGCAAGGCAGAAGGTCACACTAAGGGAACATGCCCACGAAAATCCTTTTGCGACATCTGTCAAGTGTTGGGGCATTCCATCAGGGAATGCTCGTACAATTTAAAAACACGGAGCACACAAGTGCTCCTCACCCAACCAGAGCAAATCACTCCACCAGCCACACCACCCAAACCAGCAAACTCCGACGCATCACCAAGGGGATATCGCAACAATTGAAGAGGAAATAATCAGTCCAATACCAACACACCAAGGAGTGAAATCCAGTACGACGCCAAAGGGCGACCCATGATTCAATGCCAAAAATGTAATGAATGGGGCCACTTTGCTTTGGAGTGTTAGAACGGAAATTTGCTGTGTAAATGGTGCGGTCTGGGAAACCATGAGGACACTAATTGCTCGAAACAAAAGGGGGTGAATATGCTTGATGTGAAGGAACCAAAGGAGGTACTGGCAATCACAAGATTGCAAAGCAAGAAGGTTGTGTATCCTAATCACCATACGGAGAAAGTGAAGTAGTCACCGGCTAGGAGGGACCTTAAAGAGATCAGTCCAAACCGGTCAGCAAGAGTAAACATAATGGAAACAAAGCGACATGATGGAGGCAATGGAGAACAGACTGAATTATATCATGAAAACTGATTACAACCAATCGGTAACAACCAGGTTACAAAAACCGGCTCACAAGCCTGCTAAAACATGCTCAAAATACATAACATGTCACAACCAGGACCTCAAATCTTAAGATCTATCTTCTATACTCAGTCTAACTTCTTGATTACATTCTAATGCTCTATTACAATGATTTATATGATCCAAGGGGATCCAGTCGGCACAAAAAAAGGATCAAAACCCGAAGAACAAGACCTAACGTGTAAAACCAACAAGGTCAGACACATGCTAAGGAACATCGAAATCAACGCTCAGGGCTCCGCAAGCTACGGAAGGGGATCCGGTAGTTCACCAATGCAAATAGGTCCAGGCAACCGGTAACAAAAAACTGTGTCGGGAACCGGTAGCGATAACTTGTCGAAAAATGATCCAAATGCTCCACGGTTTAGGAATAAGAAAGTTGATCAAGTCTTCAAGCAAAATCCAAGTCCACAGGTTCTAGTGAGCCAAATCCGGGACACACAAAAAGAAATGTTTAAACTGCAAACAGAAAGGAAATATTTTTGGTTGATGCAAGATTGCTATGAATAGGGGATGCTCCTGCATCAGACATCCGGGGTTGTTGAAAAAGTGAGTCTCTCACTTTGCTGGGGTCAGAGGAAAACCAAGGCGGTCTACCTCTGCCTGAGAAATCCAAGATGAATCTTCAACTGGTCTGTCATTCCACTTCACAAGATACTCCTTATACTGACTGCCCTAGGTACTACGCTCAATCCTACTATCCAAAATGTCTTCAATCTGATCTGGTTCCTTCCGGGGCAACTGTTTCTCCAAGTCTGCAATGCAATGCAGTCTTCACTGAATTCTAGTTCATGATATTGATGAAGATTTGCAATGTTAAACATAGGTGAAATACTCAAACTATTCGGTAACTCCACTTCATATGCATTCCCAGAACTAAACTTTCTCAAATTCCTACAAGGTCCAAACTTTCTCATCTGCAACTTGTTATAAGTTCCAACAGGAATCTTTCTTTTCTCAGATACACCATCACTTCATCGCCAACTTCAAATTCCTTATGTCTCCTCTTCTCATTTGCTTTCTCCTTATACTTGTTGTTCATGTCCTCCAAATGTTACTTAACTTGAATATGTAAGTCCTTCATGTGATCTGCAATTTCTTCTGCGTCTGAACTTCTCTGGTCTTCACTGCTAATGTCTCTTAATTCTGATATACCTCTAGGGTGTGCTCCGGTAACAATCTCAAAAGGTGTTCTTCCGGTTCTCTTGTTTACTGAATTATTGTAGGCAAACTCTGCTTGTGCAAGAATCAAATCCCAACTTCCGGCTTTATCTCCAACTAAACATCTCAACAAATTTCCCAAGCTCTGGTTAACTACTTTTGTCTGTCCATTCGTCTGTGGATGAAAAGTAGAACTGAACTTCAAATCTGTCTTCATCTTCTTCCAAAGTGTTCTCCAAAAATAGCCAAAAAACTTAGTGTCTCTGTTTGAAACTATGCTCTTAGGTAATCCATGCAATCTCACTACTTCCTTGAAAAATAGGTCTGCTACATGTAATGCATTTGATGTCTTGTTACAAGGTATGAAATGAGCCATCTTCGAGAATCTATCCACTACCACAAATATAAAGTCATTCCCTCTCTGTGTTTTAGGCTATCCAAGTATGAAATCCATGCTTATATCCTCCCAAGGTCTTGCCAGTACTATCAAAGATTTATACAATCCCACATTCTAACTACTACCCTTTGCAACTTGACAAACTCTACAACTTTGCACATATTTCCTAACATCCTTATGAATCTGGGGCCAAAAGTAATGCTCACTCACCAATGCTACTGTTTTGTCAATACCAAAATGTTCGGCTAATCCTCCACTATGTTTCTCATTTATCAAATTATCCCTTGTTGCCAGGAATAATCATTATGTTATGTTGTCATATTATGTTTATTTTGTCGTCGGTAATAATGAGTTACGGTAGTCAGTTAGTTAGTCGTCCCGAAGGGCAGTTGGACGCGACGGTTGGTCGCACCCCTTCGGGTATTATATATTGCATACCTTTCCTTCGAAGTAGGATCATGATAGTCGTATCTGGGTGTAATGTTATAAGCACTTGATGTACATGGACTATTGAATTTATACAGAAACTGGTTCTTTAATATATTTCCACTATGTTCTGTGCATTTACTTTCTGCATTTAATCGTTTACCCGTATGTGGCAAACATTTGGCGCCGTTGCCTAGGCATACTCGGGAAAGGAAGGTGCGGATGGCGTACGGACACGATGGGCCTACCCGTCGGTGAGATTAACCCAGAGGCCGACGTTGCGTAAACAGAACAATCGTCGTGGGACGGAGAGCGTGATGGCAAGAGGCGAAGGGGAAATTGAACCTTGTAATAATCTCGGCACAATGTTGATATAAATTGAGGCCGAAAGGGAAAATAATAAAAAGTTTTTTTTTGTGTACATGGTGTGTGCTTGCTACGTACGGAAGTGATTTATGCCAAATATACTAAATAAGGACAAAAATAAAAAGATACAAAGTGACGAATGGGAAGTGGCACAAAGAGCGTTGAATCTTAGACAACAAATAGAACGAAGGCGTAGGCTAAGGCAGCTTGCCGAGGGTCAACCGGCCGAGGGGTTGCTCGAAGGGAACCCAGGAGGTGTCACGGAGGTTGCGGAGGCAGAGATAGACGGAGAGAATTACACTCTCTACACTGTCATAGGGTTGCCCAAAGGGAACCTAGGAGTCACGGAGGGTGCCGAAGGAGAACTCTACAGTTCGCCAGAATACCACCGTAGGGTAAGAAGTCGCAAAGAGTTGGTGGAACAAACAAGGCGAAATCTAAACCTGATCGACGCTACCAGAGACCTACTAAAGAACTTGTCCATTTCAGAGGACGAGACCAAGAAGGAGAAGGAGACCGAAACCGAGACCAGAGAAGTAGGAGATATTGGTGCAGCCGAAGCTGTCGGGAGGACACAGGGGCACAGTAGAAGAATCAATCTGTTCGGGTCGGGCTCAGCCATCCCTGGTAGTCAAGGCAGTCTGGTGGGACCTAGTGGACCAGTTTCCAGAGTACTTGGCGGTAGTGGACCTGGAGGGCCAATCCCGGGAGGTACGAACCTTGGAGGTTTCGGAGGGCAAGGTGCGCCGAAGGTAAGAAGCGAGATGGCGGGCAAACAGAAGTTGCCCAAATTCAACGAAGATGGCAAAGACGACCCCGTACGGCACTACCATACGTGTGAGACAATATGGTCAGCCAACGGGATTGGGTGGTGTAGTTCCCTGCCACCCTGAGAGGGGTAGCCATTGATTGGTACTCTGATGTGGATAAAGCAAAGGTGGGAACATGGGATGACCTACAGAAAGCTTTCGAGACGGAGTTTCGACTCCTTCGAGATGATAATGAGATCGTGGCGGAGATATTAGGCACAAAGCAGAACAAGAACGAGATTGTCCGAGCCTATAGTCGGCGGCTCAAGGAACTGTTGGGGAAAATGGAGAGTCAACCAGTGGATGGGTTGAAAAATAGATGGTTCATGGAGGGACTAAAACACTCCATCCGGAAGAAGATGAAAATTGTTCCACCAACCTCGTACGACGATGCATATAATAGAGCGATGGATCTCGAGAGCGAGACCAAGACATCCAAGAAGAAAAAGAAGAAAGATAGCTCGTCCGAGGATGATGACTCTTCCGAGGGAAGCAGCAGCGACGGCGAGTCCGGCAAAAAGGTGCAAGCCCTACAGAAGGACATGTTGAGGATGATGAAAGAGCTGAAGGTTATGAAGGGAGGTCCGAGCAAGACCGACGAAGGGGAGCTTTGGTACACGGAATGTAAGACGGACGGCCACACGAAAGGCTCCTACCAAAAGAGGGCCTATTGTGATATATGCTAGTTGATGGGGCATCCCACCAGGGAATGCCCCTACAACATGAAAACACGAAACTGACAAGTATTGCTTACACAGGAACAACCAACTACATTGGGCAGTACCGGCAGCTCCCAGGCGAACAACAATGCAACATCGGGAGGCTACCGAGATAACCGGTGGGGAGGACGAAACAACAATAACAATACAAGGAACCGGATCCAATACGACTCCAAAGGCCGACCGATGGTACAATGCAGAGCGTGCAGCCAGTGGGGGCACTTCACCCGAGACTGCCCGAAGGGAGAGGGCACATAATATTTGTGCAAATGGTGCGGACCGGGAGACCACGAAGATGCCACCTGCCCAAAGTCCGATGTCAACTTGCTCAATATTGAGGAAACCAAAGAAGAGGAAGTGTTGGTCGTAACTCGCGCCCAAGCCAGACAAGCAATGTGCCCAGACCCGGAGACGGAGAAGCGAAGGGTACAGGAAGAAATTGAGAAAGAGATATGAGAAAGGGCGAAGGCAAAGGGTACGGCGAGTACTTCCAGCCGACCGAAGGCGGAGGAGGCTATACTAAATCAAATTTTAAAACTGGAGGTGCCTGTGAAGGTACACGACCTCCTCCAGACGATGCCTCAATTACGAACGGCGTTGCTGAATAATCTCTCCCAACCACGCACCAATACCAACCACCGCACAGATGTTCCTAGGGGGCCTGCAATAGACCCCAGGTTGCTGGCAGTTAACACTGGAAGGAACCCGACCCTTGTGGAGATGGGTATCCGATCTTCTGCAAACAATGCCACAATTGAGGATGGCTCTCACAAATGCAACGGTTACAACACCGTCGACCAGGAACACCATCCGGTGGCAGCAAAACCACCCAGTGCAGACCCCATGATAGAACGAGAACTTCTTGGCACGACTGCCACAAACCCCATGCTGCTCACTATGAGTATTGGTCGAAAGCCGGCTATGGTGGAAATGGAAATAATGGGACAAAAATTGACAAACACGATTGTGGACGGCGGCTCCGAGGTGAATGTATTGCCAAAAGAGACATGGAGGGGTCTCGGCAAACCAACCCTCTGGCCACCAACCTTCCACCTTGTCGGTGCGGACCAACACGCCATCAAACCTCTTGGAACCCTCATGGCACAGAAGGTTGTTGTGGGCACACAATATTTTTTCCTTGATTTTGTGGTCATTTCATTGGAGAGGAGCCCTATGATGCCCTCCTCGAGAGAGGATGGCTGATTATGGCTAAGGCAAACCATAATTGGAAGAAGAATACACTCTCCATTGGGAGTGAAGACCGGAAGTACGTAATTGACCTACGAAACTAAGTTGTAAGCGAGGAACTAGCATCATCTGATTCTAACTCGGATGACTCGCACAATTGGGAATGGGGTTCCCAAGAAGGCAAGGGGAGGATGGAACCCAATGACGAAGGGATATTGGAATTGGAAGGATGCTGTGAGGATGAAACCAGTTCTCTAGCCGGACTTTTCCACTAGCAAATGGAAGACTACGAGGTGTTCCATCCAGAGTGCCACATGCTGCAGATATGTGAGATCGAAGAGTCAGGTGATGGTACAGAGGAAGCATTCCCTCTGGAGTACGGGGAGTACCGTGAGGCTGTGGCACGGGTGGATGAAACACCTGCCCATCAGTTTGAACAGGATAAGGCTATCAAGTATGAGGAATCAAACGTGAAGAGGGTCAACTTGGGCAAGGATGACGATCCGAAGGTGGTACTTGTAGGGGATGACTGGAACCCCGTAGTCAAAGCAGCAACCTTCAGAATATTCCTGGAGTACAAGGATGTCTTCGCCTAGACGTACAAGGATTTGAAGGGGATACCTCTGGAGTTGTGCGTACACCGCATACCCCTCGTACCCGGAGCCCAACCCATACTAAGGATACTGTACAAAATGAATAAGAACTATGTAGCAAAGGTGAATGAAGAAATTGAAAAGATGCTGGAGGCCGGAATTATCTTCAAGGTAGAAACCAGTGACTGGGTATTGCCAATTGTCATCTCTCTAAAGAAGGAAGCAAACCAGATTAGGATATGTGTGGACTTTCAATGCCTGAATGTTGTGACTATCAAGGACCCGTTCCCAATCCCATTCACTGATAGCATTTTGGAGGAGGTAGCGGGCCATGAGATTTACTCGTTCCTGGACGGATTTTCTGGATATAACCAAATCAGCATCGTGGAAGAAGATAAGCTGAAAACGACATTCATAGTGGATGATGGAGTATATGCATACAATTGAATGCCCTTCGGCCTATGTAATGCTCCGACAACCTTCCAGCAGATCATATTGCACATTTTTTATGGGATGTCGGTTGGAAGTTTCAAGGCATTCCTCGATGATTGGTCTATCTACAGTAAGCTAGAAACCCATTTGAATGCACTTGGGGAATGCATGGAGAGATGTCGACGGGCCCGACTGGCCCTGAACCCCAAGAAGTGTCGATTCATGGTTCCACAAGGGAAGCTATTGGGGCACATTGTGTGCAAGGAAGGATTCACCTACGCAAGTTTCCTCTCCTTTGGATCACATAAAAGACATGAAGATAGGGCATGTGGACATGTCAGAATTTGTCAAGAGAGTGGAGGATCTGTAGGATAGTAATATGCAGCGACTATTGGACAACCACATCCATCACGCATCTTCTTTTCCAGTGGCTGCCCTAGAACTTGAATTTGTTCTCGCTTGCGCCCATCGCTTTGGCAAGGAGACGAGAACCATTAAAAATGATGATGGTGAGGCAATAATCCGCCTTGATGCAGATACAATTGAGAAAGTCTTTAGAATACCACCAGCACCTGTTTATATGGAAATTTCAAAGGATAGTGCAGCCGAGTACTATGTCAAGAGGGAAAAGGACTGTAAACGTCATATCAACAGGTGGATTCATGAGCCACAAGCCGCCTTCTCAAGGTGGGCTAAGTTGTACCGTTGTGACTTTAAGTGGGAAATTTGAGACATCATAACTCTCCTCAGCAGGATGATGGGTCTTGAACACTCTAATGTTTTTGAACCCTGGATGTATCAATTTACCATGTTCATAAGGCAATCTCATCATATATCATGGGGAGAGATTATCAGTGATGCTTTGTGCGAGCAACTTGCAGCAGTCCCTACCACCATGACTTTCTACATGAATTCATACTTAGTGTATTTGGCAGCGTCACTTAGACATTTCCCTGGTCTTTCTACCAAGGGTGATCGCTCGCTTATACCCGTGTGGGAATATTATGATCAGCTGCCTTTGAGACCCAGCAGATTACATTTCAAAAGAGTTCAAGATGCATTCTTTGGTTACTTCATGTGCCAGTTTGACAAGACTCTAAAGAACAGAAGGGTGTCAAATGAAGCATGGGAAAGAGTCAATGAGTATGGGTGCTTGTTTCTTCAATTCCCAACTTTCACTTATGTGTGGGTCGGATGCTACAGCGGGTAACCATACATGCTCCCTAGATACCCGACTGATAAGATCATTCTTATGGAGTTGGGAAGACAGATCATGGCTGTGCACGCTCATCAATCTGTCAGACATAAGGTCGGAATGGGGATCTCTACAACAAACCCATTGAAAATTGGCCGGTATTCTCTTGTCACATCCATCAAAGCCAAACCTATGGAGACTGAGATGCAAGAGATTAAACTCAAAAGGTTTAAAGTCTAGGGCAGATTTTTATTACCGGGGTATGAAGAAAAAGATCAAAAAGTCCTTCGTGCACGTGCATCGTATTGAGGATATCTGGGTAGATCACCGTACAAAAATGGAGGTTCTCAAGATGGACTACTGCAGGCTTATCATTGATCAGGTTATTGATCTGAACCTGGTGGACATTCCGCAAGGAATGATCGATGATGGTCATGTGCTTGATCCAAAGTACATCTCGCGAAGGGTTGAGGAAGCCCCACTTCCTTTAATCCAATGGTCGCATAAAGATTGCACGTCCATTCTTGAAAGATTTCAACCTATCTTGGCTAACACCAACACTTGGCTCAAAGGTAATGGTGTTAGACTCATCAAGATCAAGGTTGGGAAAGAAGATGACTCTACGGGGCCTCTTGGACATAAGTCTGAGATTTAGATTGACAACAAGGAAGGTGCATCATCTTCAGGCACCAGGATCAAATTGCAGGTTAGTCGGGCAGTAGTACTTCCTCCTGAGGAGGTGACAGTTCGTGGAAAGGAAAAGTCTCGGTTTCACGTTCATGTGATTGATCCTGATAATCCAGAGGGACAGCAATCAGAAGCTGCTCCTAAGTCTCTAGCTTCGGACTCACCTCCTAAGATTCCTTCCGCATTTCCATTGAGATGCCTCTTTCTCCTCCTGACATAATAGTGGAAGAGTCTCCTCAGAATGTTGTTCCTATTTCAGCAGTTGAGCTGCCTCCTGATCATCAACAAGCGAGTTCGTTGGAAATTCCTGAGGATACCCCTGCATGTATCCATTTGTCAAAGATTGATACCTCTACTACTGGCTTTGAAGAATTTATGAGGCAATCTTCATGCCCATTGGTTACCGAGAAAACCATGGTTGCCATCCAAACAGATACTCCTCCCAGGGTGACCATGGTTGTTCAAACAGAAACTGCTTCTCCTTTGCCTTCAGCAGCTACTAGAGGAGAATTAGTTGTTTTACCCCCATGGCTTAGTTCTTTTACCCCAAAGAGGAAGAAGTGGGAAATCTCTCCTGATGTCTTTGACTATCAGCAACTCAAACGGTCTAGGCCCAAGGTAGCTAAAAAAAACAAGACAATCTCAAGAGTAACTGTTGATAGCAATAAGATGAAAGTGGCAGAAATTGTTGAGCCCCTTGCGGATAAGCCACGTGAGGAAATGCGAGCTGCTGATTACAGGGTTACAAGGATTGAATTGGGCAAACAAACACATGAAGTGGTCAAACATGATGCCCAACAATCTATAGCCTCACTAGTGCAGCGGTATGATGAACTTCTAGCAAAGAAAGACAAGCTAGAAGAGGAGAACCGGCAACTTGTTGCAGCTGTTCATAAAATTACAAGACCTGTTGGTGAAGGGAGTAATCCTACAAGTTCTTCTGGTTCCCAAGAATTGATTCGTGGAGTTGAAAGAGCTGCTCAGAAAGTGCAAGCATTGGATTCTTGGGTGGATCAACTTCATGATCTTTGTGCACAAGTGCTGAAAGACATTTTCCAAATGATGTCTAAGTTGGAGACCATTGAAGAGAAATTGAATCATACCTCCGACACTTTCAAACAGAATCTGGAGAGGGTTACAGGTAGTTTGACAATCTGGCGCACCATGCCCCAACAACAGTTCAGTGTTCTTCAGGAGCATGCCAATATTCCTTCAAGGGTCATGTACTTGGAATTTGAAGAACTTCTGGAGAATAAAGCCCTTGTTCTCAAATCCCTCATTGAGGAGATTGATGATGCAATGAGATTGCGAGTTGAAGTATTCCAAGGTATTGTTTCCCATTGTGAGAAGGCCTCTTGCAACATAATGAGTCAGAATGGAGAGCTGATACCAGAAGAAGAAGTGCTCGCAGATCTACAGATGAGGATTCATAATGAATGGAGGAGCAAAGAATTCTCAGCTGCTTCAATTCAGGTTTTGATGAAACATCAAATTTTTTTTGCACAAAATCCAGTCCATCTTGGAGAAGAACGACTCTATGCTTCTTCGATGCCATGATACCATTGTGAAGACCATGGTTGTTGCCAAGAACACCCACGAACCGAATCCCGCTGAGCTACGAATGATCATCCAGAAGTTCGAAGGATTCATGTCTTCACACTTTGCAGCTTAAGTGTTTTTCAACACTTAGTTGTATTTTCCCAGATTTGTAATCTCTTAGCTGTAGTTTTTCTTTTGACAAGTTGCATGTAAAAGCTTTTTGTAAATTGCAAGTTAAGTCTTTACTTGCACTTTTGTAATTACATGTAAGGCAACTACAAGTTGTGTTTAGTTAGGATTGTAGCTGGAATAAGTCTTAATTAGTTATTGAATAAGTCTTGGTCGTTGAGGGAATCTCTCAAGTTAGTTAGGATCCTCCCACCTTTTTCTCAAAACTCCTCTTCTATAAATACTTGAGGGGTCTATTGTAATCTTTATCTTTTGAAAAGCAAGCAAAAACCTTGCCAAATTTACATCAAAGAAGTCTTTGAGCTTTCATGTGTGAATTTAAGAATTGAAAGAAATAGAAAGAAATTGCTCAAGCTTTGAGTTTTTCTGCTACATTCTTGAGTTTGTGTTCTATATTATCTTTCTTGTAAGTGTTTCTCCAAAGAACTTAATCGAATTTGATTTGTAGTCTTTGTGCTGCAAGTATTTGAGGTTAATATAAATTAGAATAAATATTGTTTTGAGAAGAGTTGTAAGTCTTTGTGCTTGCACTTATTCTTAAGAGAATTTAGAAGCAGATTTTGTGAGAAATAGCTGTGAATCTTTGAGCTTATACTACTTCCCACTGTTTTATGTAGAAAAGAATAAGATATTTCAGTCTTTGAGCTATCATAATTTGTTCTTGATAGCGTTAGTATAGAAAAGGGTAGATAGGACTTCATATAATCAAGACTTTGAGCTTGATATTGCTGTCCCGTCCTGAAGAAAGTGACATAAGTCTTTGATCTTTCAAGAAACTTCATTTCCTTTCTCTCCTTTCATTTCAAAAAGTTGTTACTGTTGTTTTATGTTAAATTGCTATCACTTTTCTGTGAAGAGAAAAGGATATTGGCTTCCTTGAAAGAAGAAGAAAGACTACTATCCCATCCCATTTTATTTTTAAAGTTGTAGTTAGATATGGGGAACCTTCCCTTAATTAGGAGAGTTGTACTCACACAATGTGGTTGAAACCACAATTTTGTATATTTCCCCAAGTGTACAAAATTTTCAACCAACACGACAGAGTTCAAAATCTTCCACAACTTATCTAGTCCGTACTATCCACGGGCAAATGGCTAGGCGGAAGCCACAAATAAGATACTCGTCTCCATCATTTACAAGTTGTGTGAAGTAGAATAGGAGGACTGGGATTAGCGTCTCCCCGCGGTACTCTGGGCATACCATACAACATACAAGGTGACCACGGCTCACACCTCGTTCCAACTTACGTACAGCCAGGAAGTCGTGGTGCCGACAGAGTACACCGTACCAAGCCTACAAATTGTTGTTGACAACCGGCTGGGGGATGAGGAGAGTTTAAGTGCCCGTCTTACGAACCTCACCAAGCTAGATGAACGTCGGATGATGGCACAGTGGGCGACGGAAGTACAAGCACGATAAACATCTTTGGCGGACGAAGTTTCGTCCCGGTCAATTGGCTCTGAAGTATAACGGCCAGAACGAACATTGACCTGGTAAGTTCAAAGTTCACTGGTTGGGGCCCTATAAAATCAGAGAAGTGGAAATAATGGAGCTGTGAAACTTTCCATCCTGGATGATAACCCAATACGCGACCTTGTAAACGGCTCAAAGTTGAAACTGTATCGGGAACATGATAAACCAGTCGTATCAATCAACATGTTGTGGTACGCAACGAAGGGAGACTGGATCATTGGAAGAAGTAAGGAAGTAGAGGAAGATCCTGTGGTCGCTGTAGAACCTTACAAACATGACAAAGATTGGGCTAAGCCAGTAACATTCATAGAAGAAACACTCGTGCCCAAACAAGTTGAAGGCATCACGGTACCCAGAATTCACAAGCACCTTACAAATGCCTACTTCAGTGATCCGGCCATATGGATAAGGATCACGGGACATTGGAGGAAGAGAGCTCCATACAAAGGATTCTGCGAATGCTATATTGCGTACGACATTGATGAAGAAGCAAAGGCTAAACGGAAGGCAGAACTTGCCGAGAAGGAAGAGGAGCCAGTCAACTTGGAAGAGTACAGTGCAACCTTGGGACCGTGTTTGCAAATGGTACTAAAAGCTGAAGACTTGTTTGTGATAGCATCACGATCTGGCGAGTCGGAAGCGGGCCCCAATGCACTCTATCAGGTGATTCCTAACCCCGTAGGCCCACTGCAAGTGGATGGCGAGAAAGTGACATGGTACCAGCAGTATGGAGGTCCGTACATAGATGGAAGTTATAAAGGGGTGGGACCAACACCATTGGTGGACAAAATATGGGACTTGTAATATGTGGGCACGTGTTGCCCCGAGGAGTGTTACAGGAGACTACCGCACTTGTGCGTATGGCTTCACGACATGGAGATCAGAGTAAGACCTCACAGAGATCCCACTGGAGTAAAAAGGAAGATGCAGAACCTAGGAGATGCACATGATGTTGAAGCTCGACCAGGCAAAAGGTCGAAGGGGGAAGAAGTTAGCAATAAGGTGAAAATAGGGAAAAGAGCGAAACAAGTGGCACAAAAAGCCAAGTTGTGCAAACAAAGGAAGATGGGGAGAGCCCAACCAGAAGGGGTGGTACACTCCACAGTGCAAAAAAGAAACAAAATAAGCAGTCAGTGGAAACAAGTTGCCCACTACCAATGCCAAATTAAAGGTACAGAGGCTAAAATTCAAATATTCTTGCCATGTTAGAAAATTAAAAGAGTATTTTAAAAGGAAAATATTAAAAAAGGAAAGCATAAGGCAAGTATTAAAAATTAAAGAGAATGGGTTAGGAAAAATCAAAAAATTAAAACAAAGGGTAAATATTATAAAGTTGGTGGAAGAAAAATTATGTGGTGAAAAAAAGGTTATTTTATAAAAAATTGCTAAAGTATGCTTTAAGAACCCTAACCCCGAAGGTGGAAGAAGTATATAAACCACCCTTGCTGTCCACTTCAAACCAATTAAGCAGCCAAGCGAGAAGCAAAAGGCAAAAGTTCAGGAAGCAAATCACCGCACGATATCACATCATCTCAGGAAGAATTGTCGTACAATACCGTATGGACGGTGCAAGCAAATCAATCTTGTCAGGGAAGAGGTCGTACGATTTAGTACGAAGAATACCAGTGGGGAAGCAATTGTCGTACAGGGTCGTACGAAGGAGTTGAGGGGACGAGGATTGAACCGTACGAATGGTGTAGGCAAATCAATCTTGTCGGGGAAGGGGTCGTACGATTTAGTACGAAGCATACCAGTGGGGAAGCAATTGTCGTACGAAGGAGTTCAGGGGACGAGGATTGAACCGTACGGACATCGCCAAGGACAACATACGATCCCGTACACATAGAAAGAAGACCATACGATGTCATACGATTGGAGGGAAATAGAGTGTCATACGATCGTGTTGGTTCAACATCGTACGAGGTGTTGGCTGGGTCGTGGATCAACCGTACGAACTCATATGCCATATTCGTCATGGAATGCAACAAGAAGAATTTCATACGATAGTGATAAGATTTCGCACATGGCATGCAAGCATCAGGAAAAAATTGATTGGTATTCGTGCGGAGTTGGAAGGAGTCCGTACTACACTGGCTGCAGGGATCAGGGAAGAATTTGTTGGCATCGGTGTAGTTCGTACCAAAATCAGAATTCACGAAGAGTTTGGAATCTCTGACTTTCCTAGAATTGGCAATCCATACGATGAAGAAGTGGTCAGCAGTCCGTACGATGAAGGAGTGGTTGGTAGTCCATACAGTGAAGGAGGATTTGGTGGCGCCAGTATGGTGAAGACGAGTTGGGGTGACCCCAGTTGAACAAAAAATTCAGACCGTTATAATAACAGTCGAGGGTAGGACAAAGTTAAGGGAAAAGCACAGAACCCTAGGTAGACAACAGTGATGGCAACAAGTACAAGAGAGCCTAGTAGCAGTAGCAAGAAGGCCAAAGTAAGGCCAAAAATTCAACGTGACCAACAGGAGAAAGTGACAATGGACACTTTAACATTTGAAAGTGTCACGGGAAGTGAATGCCGCACCTAGTGGGAGGAAACCCCCTCAGACTATGCATTGAAGAAGTCTCTTAGGAAGGCCGAAGTAGACCACGCCATTCAAATGTCGACCTTCAACATAAAGGAGTTTGAACTGGTTCTCGGCACCATGGTGGTTGGCTACGAGCCCTGCAGGCAAAAATCCATTATAGAGTACCAAGGCTATACTATCACGGTTTCCTTCACACCGCATGACTTCCAGAGGGTATTTGGAATATCAGATAGAGGAGAGTCTACGTCGAAACCAACCACCAAAATGATGAAGGAGAGGAAAGATTTTTTGCTCAGATTGGTGTGTCGCAGCAATTTGACTCCTGCAGAATGGAATAGCTTATGGGCAAGTAGCAACAACAGAGGGCTAAAACGCTCCTTCATTGCCAATGGTGATTGACGATGCCTGATGGACCTGGTGAAGAACAAGTTGACAGGGGCCAGTAGGGCTTCAGATATTGCTATTTGGATGATAAGCCTAATGAATGGGCTCAGCTTGGGTAGGGTGTATAATTGGTCGCAACTGCTCTCGGATAGAATCCATGACTTTCTTTCCCTAGAACATAAAACATTCTACATGTGCCACCACGCCATCTGCTTATTCCTGGAAGCTATCCATGCACAGGTACCCTCAAAGAAGTGGGGGAAATAAACATGCCATGTACTACTGGACTCATTGGGACACTCTCGATGGTGACTCCATCTAGGCAGCCAGGAAGAAGAGGAAGCAATACGTGGAGGAGTAGGAAACTCGAACGAGGATACTGAAGTGGAAGAGGAAGAGACCGAAGATTTGGAGAGTAGGAATGGTGAGTAAGGGTTTTGGATGGCATCGCACAGTGTGGACTCGGATGAAGTTGAAGAAGTGGAAGGGGTGGAAGTGCAACCAGAAGGAGGGGAAGAGGTAGATTGGCCCACAACTGAAAGAGTACAGGCGTAGGAAAAAACTATAGCACGGGTAAAGTTTGCAGCTCCGAAGTTGCCCCCTTCGCCTCACTTGGTACCCTCATAGGCATTGACAATGGCCATGCCACTGGGAGACACCACCCCAGTCGATGTGCTATTTCAGAAAGTTTCCAAAGGATCCCCACAGGCACCAGTTCGAGTGTCCTTGCCCCAGGTTGCGTTGGCCACCGGAGGGGTAGTACAGTCGAGGGCCTGAGCCGCACAAACACCTATAGTTGAGGTTGTACGGTCTGCTGAGGGAGTCGTACACACCTTCGATAGTTCACTGTACGGATGGAACAGTCGTACAGATGGTAGCACCTTCGAGAGATATATGGGTGACAGTGGCAGCACCTTCGAGAGATATATGGATGACAATGGCAGCACCTTCGGGTGGAGATGTACTGACGATAGTACCTTCAGGTAGAGACGTACAGGTGACTGTGGTCGAAGGAGTAGTTCAGAGTGTCGATGGTGTAGTGCATATAGATGAAGGGCCAATACAAGAGGAACTAGCCATACTGGATGCTCTCGTGGCAAGGGAGATAGATCAAGAGCAAGACGTGGATGCATCCCTGGACAGTTGGCTGGGGAAGTTTGCCCTTGCACCCCACGCACCACCTCCTCTACGCACAATGGCAATTGGCCAGGAGCAGATTCAAGATGAGGGGATCGAAAACATAGGGCAGACCCTGAGGAAGGGGGAGAGCGAACAGGAGAATATCCATCAATTTGGAGGATGAGAGCTTCCAATCTAAGAACAGCAGGATGATGGACACGTAGTCGCCACCAAGGAAGGATCCCTCCTAGGGTCTTTGCATTTCAACAGGACCTAGTGGGATCCATTCGACGATTCATGACGGATTTGCAAGGCTTTACAAAGGTAGCACGAGGCATTGCCGACCGGACCTTATGCGTAGATGCAGTAGCCCTGCCAAAAGCGGAGAAGCTTCTGGCATTTATGACCTCCGGATGTCAGAAGTTCACACAGCAGTTTGTCCAACATGGCTGGCTAGCAACCGAGACTCCTGAGATGGTGGCAATCTGGCAGGGCACACACATCATGCATGGCCAGGGTACTTGGCCCCACCTTGCAAGGTATGGAGAGCTCCTACAGGGAGCTATATTTTGAGATGCAGTGGGCCTAGGCTGAAAAGCGAGCTGCTAAGGAAGAGATTGTTGGACTTCAGAAGGAATTGGATAAACGTATAGAACTTGCTGTTGTGGAAAAGCATATTAGAATTGAGCTAGAGGAGGCGGCTGCACTACAGAAGAACCACATGGACGAACAGAGTATTCAGATGAAGACATTGGAGGAGAGGGTCTCGGTCCTAACACGTGAGGTGGAGCAAAAGGATAAGGATTTGATGGAGGCAGCTCTCATGGTGAAGAAAGCTCGTGAACGCCAGTTAGTTGCCGAGAGGAACCTACGGCTCCGCACGGAGCAACTTCAGCAGTCCCGGCAACAGGCTCCAGCTTCTACCACCCCAGGGATGTCTTCTCATCCCTCTCAGTCTTAGTTTTCAGTTTTGACTAGCTCCCATTTTGTCTTCATCGTCTGGAAGGCGACTACTTTTGGGGGCTGATGTTAGGCAGCAATTAGGCTAATACTTATAGTTTTGCTAAGTTATGTTTTTGTGTAATAAGATAGCCATTGGTTCCCGTAGGGGTTAGTCGGCAGTTGTGATGGTTGGCATCTCCGCCAACCACTGGGTGTCTTATATAGTGCAATGTAAGGGAACCATGGCAATGTTGTTGTTGATGTACTAGTTTTGGAATGCAATAAAGGAAACATCTTTTTGCCATATTATTGTGACTGTGACTGTTAATTTATGTTCTAAATATAATTGAAGTTGCTTGTTATATGCTTTGTGTATACTTCCTGTTTATTCCTTGAACTTGAACAACTCGCCGTAGAGAGTAAACAATTGGCTTTCTTTAGCCATTACTATTATTGAAGGATAGCTATTTTTAGATGACCTTCTACAAGGTTTATCATGGAATGTGATATATTTAGGGAAAATTGATTTGAAGTTTTCCTTGTTTTGGATGATCTATTTGAGACATTTTGTATTTAGGGATTGCTTTGTTTGCTAGCAATCTATTCCTAGTGTAAAAGTTCAATAGTTGTTTTTGTATTAATGTTGAGTGAATTGTTTTGCTTGGGAATGCAAACTTGTAAACTCATATAATAAATAAGTGCTTTGTGAACTTAGATAAGGACAATAGTAATTTTATGCATATTTGTTACTTAAATTAATAATCAAGCTCACTTATGTGATTTTATGAGTTGAAAATTGTTTGAAAATTTATTGCAATCTTTGTATTATGGTATTTATTGATTGCATTTTATAGCTTTGTATGAAAGTTTCCTCATTCAACTAATAATAATAATTAGATATTTTGTTAACATGAATTTCAATCCAATTTTTATATGAAGATATTCTTTCTACTCTAGAAAGAGTGAGTATTTGCTAGCTATTTAGGTTTTTGCTTTAAGATAAAATATTTTAAAATTTGTTGTCTTGTGTAGAAGTGCCGATTAGCTTCCCTCTCATACTTGAGATCAAAAAGATTGGTTTTACTTCTTGTTTGTTTGTATTGCATATTGAAAGCTGAAGACCATCTCTAAAATTAATAGTTTTGTTTACAAGGAAGCTTCCCCTTCCAATTTGAAATTAGGTTCATTCTTGCATGTCATTCCAAGTTGTGTTGTCCTAAAAACAGTGAACCACCGAAACGCATCACCCCTCCCAAGCCCCACACTTTGGAGATTGGGATGTCTGGAGACGTGGAGATGGGGATGACACGTCCTGCCATCGCCGCCGAGATGATTGGAGACAGCTAGAAGTCTTCGAGACATCTCATAGATGCCCAGGTGTCCCTCGAGTGTTTCAGAGATTTCCAAGCGTCTCCTGGTTTTCAACATGGAAAAAAGTTTGTTTTTTTTAATTTCAATTTTTTTTTGCATTTTCTGGTTATTGACTCCAGTAGTTCCAGTGATGTGGAGTTTAGGGATGAGTATAGGCCTCCCTTCACTACATTTTGTACTTAGTCTTTTTTTGATATCATCCTACTCATTGTAATCATCCTTATCATAGTTGAAAAACTCAGTCTCGGCAATGACTCAGCAAGCCCAAAACTTTTAAAAACCTCAGGACTCGCAAAAACTCAGCAATTTTATCAAACATTTGAAAATACATTTTTTTTTTAAATATTCTTCAAAAACACACATTTACACCGAATCTGTAGAACAGATAATGATTTCCATGATATATACGTATTTTTTATATAAATTGTTCCTTTAAATTTAATCTCAATTCTTTTTAATAGATTGTTCTTTATATATGTGTAAAATATGCCAAATTTTTTTTTTTAAATTAAATTGTTCACTATTATTATAAATACACCAATTTATTAAAAAAAAATTACATTGTTTAATTAAATTTTTTTTTACATTGTTTAGTGTTCACTATTATCAAAAAAAATTTACATTGTTCACTATTATTAAAAAAATTTGCAGTGTTCACTATTATTAAAAATACACCATGCTATTAGAAAAAAAATTTACTTTGTTCTAAATTATTTCTTCTCAGTATGATGTGAATTTCGCCTGCAATAACATATACAAATCTGAAATGATGAGCCCATAAACCGTGTAAGCTATACAATGGGAAAGATTTTAAAATTTAATATATATTAATAAAATTTTGTTTGAAATATATTGAAAATCGATTAAAATCTGAAAATTGTGCATCGGATTTTTTTTCCCGTTCTCGTACCCTATTCGTGTCTACAGCGTCGCAAATATTCTTCTCGTCGTGGCGGCAAAAGACAAAATATGTAATAAAACTTAGGTTTTGGATGAATATAAACTTTGTTACTTTTTACCACCAACTTTTTCTGCGATTTTCAGTGATTTTTGGCGATTTTGGGGGGTTTTTATCGCTGCACGTTTTTTTAAAACTCATTGCCGAGTTTAACCATGAGTGACTCATGGCCAACTAGGGCTTGCGAGTATTCGCGAGTCTGTGAAAAACCGACAAAGTTTTTCATCTATGATCCTTATGATATTTTCGATATAATAGAAATCTCCAATTCGACAATTTCATTTGTCAAATTGGATTTTTTTATTTTATTTAGCATTAAAGTTAAGTATTTAAAATTAAAAATTAAAATGGAAATCGTGAATCTTAGTATTTAGTATTTGCAATTTTGCTATTTTACTAATTTCAATTTGCTAAAGTTTCATTTGAAATGTAATTCTTATACATCTTTTCATAAGTAGTTACCCAAGTACTATATGTATATCAGCATTGTCCCCCGTTGTCCCCGAACTTAGGCCCTTTGAGCTCCCATACCCAAAACCTAAGTCACCAGGTTCGAATTCGAATTCGAAGTTCGACAACTTTGAAATTTGAATGAAGTTCGATGAGGGAAAAATTCAAATTAAGTTCGCCATATGTAATTTTTAAATTGTTTTAATAAATATATGTAATATATCTATAAAATTGCCTAAATAGTTTAACATTGATAAATAGATTTGAAATCGTTACAAAAAGATGACATATTTATAAAATATAAACCATAGGAAACATATGCTAGGGCATGAACGGTAGGCAAAAATTGTAGGCGAACTTCTCCTGCAGGCTGCGACTATCACGGGTCCACAACTACTCCTGCAGGCCGCAACTCATGACAGACTGAAGATGTGTTTAAAAAATATTAACAGAAGAAGGCAAAAAATAAAATAAAAAAAATTTGAAGTTCGGCGAATTTCGACGATTTTTTTTTTTTTTGAAGTTCGGCGAATTTCGAACTTCAAGGATGAAATTCGGTCGAACCTGGTGACTTAGCCCAAAACTGTCCCCCCATCCTCCTGTCTCAAAACACAGTGGAACACTACCTAAAAAGGACATTAAAATTCTAAGAAACTGCATATTCTATATAGTAGTAGTTGTAGTTTCTAACTCTAGAAGTGGAAGCTATAATTGAATAGTTAAGCTTCAGAGTGCATTTTTTGTTTTAGTGTTGTAATGTTTTTGTGGCTTAGACTTCAATTTAAACCAGTAAGAAGTGGTTTAGAAGGAAAGTGTTAATTGACCCTTAAAGCCTTTGGAGATGACTTGATTGAATGTTCATCTTTTGAAGGCAGGTACTTTTATGAAAGTTGAAGTCTGCTATCAAAGAATGAAGAAGAATTGTACAGTGTTGGTTTGGACATTTGGAGATTGGCTGGTTTGTTAACCGAGTGAAAACTTGATTACATGCCCAATGTTGATTGGTTAATTGACAAGTAGGTATTTTGATAATCATCTAAGTTTGTTGAGGACCAAAGCCTAATGATTCAATCAAAAGAGTTCTAGGCTTTTCCCTTTTGAGGACGGAATATTTTGCTAATTCTTGAGGATTGTTTGCATTAATTTTTCTATTTGTCTTATGATGCCGAAATGTTAGTGCTTAATCACAAACCTTTTCCCTTCATGAAGAGTAGTTGTCAACCTTCCTTTTTGTGTTTTAATGATTTTAAATTTATAGAATGCCTATATCTAAGAATATCCACATGGAAGTCAAACACATGTAAGGAGTTTTTAATGCTATAGTTGATTGGATTGGGATGAAGTTTTTGACTTAGTATATTCTTCAAGGAAATCCATTGTTTTGAAACCTCAATCAAAAGAGAAGCCAAGGATAAGTCATTCATTTAACTAGGTGCTGTATCAGGTAATCTAACTAACGATTGGAAAGCTAAACATATGATCAAACAATGTGACCTAAAAATTTGCCAATGAGTATTTAGGTTTTAACAATCTCTCACTCAAAGGGTAAAGTTGATCACTTGATCAAAATGTCCTTGTTTAAGCCTTTTGTGAATCTTGAAGCTCCAAGCTCTCACCACTTGTCAAGTAGAGTAGTGTGGGATCTTTCTAGATGTCATCAATGAATGGCCTAGTTGTTTATCTATTAACAAGTATCCATATAGAAGTATTCCATGTATTCTTAGGTGGGCCCTACCAATTTTTATCTTCATTTGATTGGAGGTCTGTGGTTTTTAGTTCTATGATTAAGGATTTAATCTTGATCGAGCAGTAATTGTTGATCTATGTCTAAGATGAACAGGCAGGATGTTGCCATTTAACCAAGTGGGCCTAGTGAGTCATTGAAAGTCTTTTTTGGGGGTTTTGGAGAATGCTTTGGACTGTACTAATCAGACTATTGATTGCCTGCCAATTGTTGATATGCGATCATGCCATGTGGATGTGGTATGTCTGGAGCTGTGTTTAAAGTCTTTCATCAAGGATATGGGATTCGATGGAAAATTTCCCTTTTGGATCTCTGATTGATTGCCAATCATCAATCAATTCAGACCCACTTGAATTTTTTGTGTTCGTAGTTCTCATGCCTTGATTTGTTGATTTGCATAGCAACAGCAGATGCCCAGAGCTAAAATCAAATGCACGGTGACCCTTGGCTGCAGCACCAACAACTTGACAACATGGATTGAAGATCACACGATTAGACTTAGCTGATGCTGATCAATTTTGGAGTGTTGTGAATTGATTTTAATTTTTAATAAAACCTATATAATGTATTATAAGAAAAATATCGAGGCAATTGGTTATTAAACGAATAATTAAAATAGGACATCAGCATGAAGTATGAACATCTGTGCAAATTAAATATATAAGTTATTTTTAAAAATAATACCTGGTAAGTTTGTGAAATTGTTTATGTTTCGGATGAAGTGTTGGATGCCACATTGGCATTGATTGTCATTCAGACTTGTCAGAGGGGTCTTGTTACGATGTAACTCTTTCAAAATGAATCAATAATAATTTAATAAATTCCTAAAAGATCTGTAGCAAGAGCATCTATTAACTACCACATTCTGTGATGGGCCTTTTAATCTCACTATTTAACATTCAATACTTAATATAATTTTCCATATATGCTACCTTGTTTAGTGAAAAAGAGTTCCTGCAAATAAATTGCAAAAGTGTATCATGAGAAGCGCCAAGTTTCCTTAAGAAGATAACTTATTGGTTTGTATTATAGACTTCTGAGCAACTACTTTTTGCAACAATTTCTCTTGTTTTCTTTATTATGTCTTGAACCTGGCAACTTAGGATGCAGCTCGTGCACTTTGATTTTATTTCAATCTATTAGAAGAATCATTACCTATTCTTAGTGTGTCAATCTTAATTTGGGAAGAAGCAAATCAAAGTGAAGTTGAATTTGTTTGCATATTTTTTTAACTTCCTTTATGAGATGAAGTGCAAAATAATTTTCAACGATTGTAATTCAATAGCATGGAAAGTCTGGATAATGGTTTATTCTTTGCAGGAAGGTAGCTACCCTGGTACTGGAAAAATGGAGGAAGTTGGAAAGGGATCTGGTGAAGGGACAACTTTAAACTTTCCTTTGCCTGGAGGTGCTGGTGATCAAGCTATATCGGCTGTTTTTAATGAAGTTATTGTACCAGCTGCTCAGAGATTCAAACCAGATATAATTCTGGTTTCTGCTGGGTGGGTACTTATTCATTGATTGTTTTAGTTACCTAGGTTTAAAATATGCCATTCTTATGTGATGTTGTCATTCAAAGTTGGATATTGAACGAAAAAAATATATCTTTTGAACTATATTGATTTCTGTAAATGTACCTGGAAAAGTTTGCAGTTAGCCTTACCCATCTTGGGATTGGTATTTTGATCAGGAAAGCATATTTTATTATCTTATTTACAATTTCATCAAAGATGTACATCTTTATAAATTATAAGAATTGTACATAGTACTAATAGTTAGCTGCATATTTATAAATATCATAGCATAGAGACATTGTGGAAAATCGTCTTAATCCATAAGACTTCTCGATTTTCCTATCAAGCCTCTAAGTGAAACATAGAGAATAAGAAAAAAGAAACTCAGTAATTATTTAGGAGGAAGGTCACCAATTATATTTGCTAAGGGTGGGGTCTTGTTGACGTGTATTTTGTACACTATCAAACACAGAATAAAATACCCAAGGGTACCTTATCCTCTCTTGAGTAAAGTCTCCGAATGCTGAAGATATCGCGAAAAGGATCAATCGGGATGACTTCAAGGTTCTTTGTTGTAGGATCTCTACGTGTGGATAAGCTCTCTGTGGTATGATGTGATTTGCTGGAATCACAAGGGGACTTACACTTGATGACTGAACTTCTGATTTGCTTTGAATATTGCTAGAACACAGGATTTTACTGCCTTAGATTTAAAAAAAAAGGAAAAAAGACGAGGGCGAGGAAAGGATCTAATCCTAACACTAAGAATGTAAGAGCAATGAATGATCTTTGATGAAATTCTAACTAAGTCTTGTTTTGACATCACAGGAACATCTCCACAAGGTTAGTGCGATCTTCGAAGGAAAGCTTTATGATGTTCAAATCATCACTGCAGGCATAGACACCATCAGGTTGATGCATATCAATGAAGAAGCGACAATTGAAGTTAAGCTTAAGCTGAATGATTCCAGTTGACTACACAAGGCAAGTCTGCAATCAACAAACTGCTAGTAGTATGGATATACGAATTCCACCATCAATCAAGCACATTTCTTCCACTCATCTAATAACATGAAATCAAATATGAGAAGTATAGAGACCATGCAAATTGTCGAATCGACCCATAAATTTCACCATTTCTTCAATGAAGTTACGAGTCTTTTACAACAACATCTTGGCAACAATCTTTGCCTTCTCTCTCTACTCTACTCTAATTGCTATTCTGATCACCTTCTAACTACTCTCTATTCACTAACTCCTTTCTAACTCTCTAACTTACTGCTTCCTATTATCCTTTACAAATGAAGAGCCGGGGCTTATATAGTGCCCTTAATACAATTCGATAGCTGAGATCAATTCGAGATCAATGGCCAAGATTCAATAATAAAAACCCTAATTAGGGTTTGTTACAACCATTACATAACATTTAATGCTTGACCAATGATAAAATTATATCTTTAGGACACATGTCTTCTCTGAAAAATTCGACCAATAGATAGCTGGGGTAGGTACATAGAAGTTTGTGCCACCTCCCATGAGTTAGATACATTGAATCTGGACATGCTGAGGTGGACCACACTGACTGGAGGAGCGATGACTGGGATGCCACCTCATTTGACACTTGGTTGATACTCAATTTGGTAACGTTGAGAAGTTAGCCTTAATTAATTCTTCTGGAACTATCTGCTTCTTCAACGAACCCTTTGCTCTAACTTCTTGTGTCCTCAATTTGCAGGATGATGATGTACCTCGCCTTGGAATACTGGACTAGAAGAGGTCGCCCTTATCCTGATGATGCTGGATCGAAGAAGGTCGTCCTTGTCGATGCTAGACTAGAGGAGGTCGCCCTTGTCCTTGCTTGATCTCTAACTCCGAGATCTCCATTTGATGCCTACACAAAATATTAAAGTTAGTCTTTTGAGCATCAAACCTTAAAGCATGAAATTTAAGACCTTTCAAAGGTAAAACTTAAGATATTAATTTGAAAAAAGGTCATGATAAATCAAGAATTACACATTTTCAAATTAATAATGAATGGAAATTGGATTTTCAAGACTTAGATTCAATGGGATCACAATAAGTCTTGAATAAGAACTTCAAAAAAGTAATTCTTCATACCTTCCTTTGAGTATTTAAGTACAAAACCTTGAAAAATGAAGGAAGAAGACTGGATTTTGTTGGGCAAGATTTATAGCCCTCCCTTGGATGAAGTACGCCTCCTTTAGCCTTCAAAAGAGCTTCACCTTCCACTAGCTTCTCCAAAATCTGGAAATTCACCTTCAAACTTGCTTAATTTCACCTTCAATCTTCTAGATTTCGCTCCTCAAAATATGCTCTTCAAGTTCGCATGAGAGATAATGCAAGAATGATTTGAATTTGCTAAAGAACCTCTCCCATTATATAGAGCGCTTACCTTGATCCTTGTTGAGGCCGACCTAGCAATTAAGCCTTAAAATAAAATAAAAAACCACCAAGAAGAAGAAGGCCGACTTGATAAATAAAGACAAAATAATGCCTTGTGCGCTCAACCTTTAATCTTTTAATTATTTAAATCCAAAATTAATTTTAGATGCCTCCACAATAAAAGTTTGATTTTTTGAGGCTCAAAATTAATTTATTAAATGCCAATATGTTCTTTATTAAATGCCAATTTAATTAATTTTTTTTCAAATATTTCGAAGTTGGCAAGTTTGGCATCTCATGCGATTTGGAGGATATTAATGCTCAAATATGGTAAAAGAGAAGAATGCCATTAATTTCGCCCTGGACCCTTGGAGAGGGACAGGAGCGAACTTGCAATTTTGCTCTTGCATTCTTCATTTTTTAATTGCCAAAACTTCATCTAGGCATCTAAATGGCATTTTAATTGGAGCTTTGAGTTTGATTTCACTTGATCTCTAGGAGGAAGGTGCATTAGGACATTTTCGCCCTGGAACCTTGGAGAGGGACAGGAGTGAACTTTTACTTTTGTCCTCAATCCTTCATCTTTAAATTGCCAACTCTCGTTGTGAGGTAAGCAATGATCCCTTTCATTCATTCTATGCATGCTTAACTCGTTTTTGCAAGGCAAAATTGATTCTCCAAAGATTTTCGCCCTGGTCCTCCAGTGAAGGACAGGAGCGACTTTTGCATTTTAGGCTAGGATTATCAAATTTAAAAGTCCAGTCTTTATTCACCATGCCTTAGAAGACCTTTTCCATCCTGCACAACCTTGCCTTAGCATAATCTCGGAGGGAAGTTGTTGATCTTGTAAAAATCGCCCTGGTCCTTCAGTGAGGGACAGGAGCGCTTTTTAGTCCATTGCACAAATTCTTGATCACATCAATCTTCAAATTACCCTCCAGGCGTAGAATATCACACTTCACTACCTCTTGAGTCTTGGGAACAAAATTATCATTTCAAAATGTAAGGTAAATGGGCACATTTGGAAATTTCGCCCTGGACCCTTGGAGAGGGACAGGAGCGATTTTCCATTTTTCATCAAAATTTGTAAATCTTGCATCTCAATTCCACCTCAAGGCATTTTAAACCTCATTTCAAACTTATGTCAAGGCTTAGATTTGTCCAAACTTGAAGAGAAAGGGTGGATATTAGGTTTTTCGCCCTAGTCCCTTGGAGAGGGACAGGAGCGATTTTGCACTTTTAAGCTTATCCGTCCCTTGTTAGTCTTCCAAATTATCTTCAACGGGCTAAACATGCCTTCTTCCATTCATTTCAATCACAAAACTCGCCTTGTCTTTGCAAGAAAATTGCACCTTTAGAAAATCGCTCTGGACCCTTGGAGAGGGACAGGAGCGCCTTTTGTCATCTTGGTATATTTCCTTGCTTGTGGACCACTCAAATTATATTCAACGCACAAATCATGTTTTCCTTGATCTCTTCAAATCATAAAATCATTTTGATCTTGCAAAAATAGTGCAAATTTGAAATTCAAGCTCCAGTCCTTCAGTGAGGGATAAGAGCGAATTTTGTCTTCTAGGCCAAAATGCTTCATCTTTTATCATGAAATGTCCTTGCTAGGGAAGATTTCACCTTGTTACACGCCATGAATAAGAGTTTAAGTCCAAGAAAGGTCTAAAAATGTGTATATAAAGAAAATTGCTTTGGTCCTTCAGTGAGGGACAGGAGCGAAATTACCCTTCTAGGCGAAATTCCATCATTTCATTGTCTTTAATCAAGTCTGGATGCTCTATCACGTTCATTTCGTCCTCCACCATGCCTTTGATGTCTCAATTTGACCAAACAAGGTCAAGAATGACTCAAATAGGCCTTTTCGCCCTGGACCCTTGGTGAGGGACAGGAGCGATTCGCCTTGGACCTCCTGAGAGGGTCAAGAGCGAAATTCGCTCTGGATCCTCAGTGAAGGACAGGAGCGAAATTTGACTTTTTGAACTCTCTATCAGGATAATTTTTTATGGAATATAACATTTAAGTATAAGAAAGTTCCATCTTTCTTCTTTCTTATACTTTAATTTATATTCCATATATACTTTCAGGATGTTTGAGAGTGGTTTCAGACCTCCAGGAGTTATATTGCAAAATCTAGTTTTTTGAGGTTTTTCAGTTTCCAGACTTAGTCAAATTTCAGGATCAGGACATTCCAGACTTAGCCAATTTTCAGGATCAGGACTTTCAGACTTAGCCAAAATTTCAGGATCAGGACATCACTCAAGCCGGACTTGCTATCCATGTGATCCCCTGGGCGACACTCAAAATGCAAAGGCTAACGGACAAAACCCTAAAAGACCTAGAAAACAAACCCCAAAAGCACAAAAGCAGGGGTCCCCATTTGCAATGGGGCGATGTGTGAAAACGTCACAACAGGTCCCATGGAGGGGGGCTTTCTTAAAAATAGAGCTGGGGCAGCTGAGAATTTTTAGGAAAAATAAAAACATGGCGGTCTCATGAGTTTTGTTATGCAACCAGCTTAAAAATTTGAACTACTAAATTTAAGGAAGTTTGAACACAAAAAAAGGTAAAATTAATTAAATAAATATCATTTTCCCTCTTCATTTGATTGTGGTGGGAAATGGAATGTCCAGATTATTGACAAGTGGCAAACAAAGTTCCTAAGCTGGTGGGGCAATTTCTAGCCCTACCCTTTTTTTGCCTACTTCCTAAAAAGTAGGGGCTTCCGTTTTTGGGGGAAGGATTCTAATTAATCCCATAGAGGAAATTTTTTTTTGCTCATGAGACCATTTCTTCCTTAAAAATAGAGCCCAAGCCCCTCCCATGGGACCCCAGCCTAAGCAATGGAACAAACACATAGTGGCAGACCAAATCTGATGCATGTCAGATCTGTCTGCCTTTGCAACAATTAATACATGTATAAAAGAGACAAGAAAAGCTACGTTTAGGATTAGAAGATATAATATTATTTGACTGACAATAATAAATACTTATTAATGATAATATTTACTTATATTTGATCTATTAATAGTTGTTTATTTATTTGGAAGAAATAATAATATATGAATTGAATGATTTCCAAATCCATTGCCTTAAGCATTTATGTCAAATCCCGTTCCCTTGATCAGATGTACTAGATTATTTAATAATGATAATAAGTTTCTAAAATTTATCTTTCCTATATTTATCTTACCAATAATAACATAGCCATTGTCAATGTATTTATCTAATCTTAATTGATTAGTAATATAATCTTAATTGATCAGCAATAGAACTTAAATTGATTAGCTATAATAATTGATTGATCATTAGTAATATTTAATAAGGTTATGTTAACAGTAATGTTTAAGGGACACGATATTGATTAGAGGCTGGGAACCTTAGTTATTCCCAAACAGAAGACACCGTTTGAAATGAGGAGACACGTCCTTCCCACACAGCCCATCACATCAGCCACACACATATTAAGAGGTCCAGCAAATCATTATGAAGAAGAACTTTTTGGATAGAAGGAAAAAAGCACGATAGAAGAGAGGCATTCAGGAACAGGGATCAGAATATATGGATTATAAACAACAACATAATGCAAGCAGCTGTGACTCCACGTGGAATGTGGTTAACATAGGTTGCAGCGAATCGGTTTGTAAAGGTGGCAATTATTTTACTAAAGGTTGTGATTTGTTATGAAGATGTCACTAATTAAAGGGGATGTTAACAAAGGGACGCTTCCTTTGGATAAGAATGACTCTTTGAGAGGAGGTCGCATCCTTCATGAAAGGGTATAAGGATGATATAGAATCATTATGAAAAAAGAGCAGTATGGAAGGGTGTGTTGTATTGAAATTAAAGATTATATTTAAGAAAGTGGGTTGTATGTGTGTCGGGGGAAGATAGTTGGAATACATACATCAAAGGGATAAGGCATTATATAAAAGATTAATTCAGAAGTGTATATAAATTTGATGGGCAGAGTATAACGAAGAGAGTGTGATCTATTTGCATCAGGCCTGTGACCGGATCTACAGAAGTTTCAAAAGTGATATAACGAACTTCGTTGTGAAGAGAATTGTGTGTGGCAGACTTATAGTCATTTCATAGCATTTGAAGATCAAGTTGAAAGGGGAACTATAGCAGAAATTATGAAGGATCTATTTTTTTATTAATCTAATCCAAAGGCTTGGTTGAGCAACAACAATTAATAACATTGAGGCATATATTTCAAGTATACAAATCAGAGGAAACTATCAAGATAAGTTCTATCTTCCAAACTATTCTTGGGATTTAAAGTTAGATGTTATAATGAAATGTATTTAGTTTGATAAAATTATATTTATTAATATATTTCGATTCTCACTTTAAGTTAGAATTGTTATCTCATGTCTAAATTACGGTAAATCCCAAATGGAAACATTAGTGTGACAATACTTTTTTCAGGGTTATATTGGTTTGTGTCTTATATTTTAAATCAATGTTATCAGAACTTGAACATATAATCCACAAGGTTCCCAAAAAGATAAATCGGGCAAAAACCAGAAAAGAAATGTTAAATCTTTTGGAAAACAGTCAATGATATTTTTACCAGAGTAATTTTGAATAAAATCAGGAGACCTAAGCATCTCAAACAGGTGGAACATATCAATCTAATAACTTATTCATTTTTAGTAGGTCCTTCGGCACATACCCATTTATTGATTATATATGATGGTAATGTAACATGTTTTTACCATCATCATTTGTATGTACAACATCTAGTATAACTTGTCGCATTCCTCCATGCAATAAAACATGAAAATATTTGACATTTTAATCTTTTTGCCTCTAATAGTCGGTTCCCTCTAATTTGATTAATTAAAATATTGCTTTTTTTAACTTTCCCGAGTAGCCTACGTGAATAAAATAGGCTAATGAAATACTCCCAAATGTTTAAGTCAAAGAAGGGGACATTACAAAACTTAAGTGCATAATTTAAATATTTCATCTGAATTGCAGAAAGCAGCAACATCATTAGAACACAAATCTAACCACACTACAATGAAACTAAAGTAGTAGGAAGATAGTTGGAGTCAACTTGGAGACTTGCTAAAAATAGACGTGCTCTCCAAGAAGTTTGGAGAATACCCTAGGAGTCTGAAAACACTTTTGAAAGTGTCATTGTGATCCATTCTGCTAACTCAAACAGGAACTATATATCTTGAAATACTGAACTTGTGCTATCCAAGATCTTTGGAATCTCCTATTCCTTAATTGTTAACCTATACAAACTAGGAAAATAGGCTAACTGTCACCAAACTGGCTAGGCCTGAGAAGGGGACATTACACTTTCCATATTTTGGCTTTATGGTTTTTCTTTTTATATTTGCTGAAAACCTGAATCAAAGAATTTAAAGGGCATGTCTGAATCAGGTTTGTAGGCTCATGGTAACTGGTTTGGCTCTTGACTCACTATATACTCACCAAATCCTATTACTATAATAAAGATTTCATGATGCCTCTAGGCTTGAGAAATAATTTGTAGGGATAGAAAATCATTCAACATCCCTCTAAAACAATAAACATAATCGAGAATAAAATTAGCATAATTGCAAACAAAAAGAGACCATTTACTAGTGAGCTGGACCTTAAAATCTCCCTGAAAATTAGTGAGGCATCCAAAATCAAAATGGAAAAGCTTGGGTTCGACAGGAAGCTTGAAAAAGAATGGCGCCGTGATTCCACATTCATCCAAGTTATGTAATGCCAACCATATCTGCATTGAATGCAGAGGTGGGGTGCCATGATTTCACGTTCACCTGAATTATTGCCTCTTTTTTCATAGCTTTCAAATGTTTATGATTGAAATTTTATAACCAGTTAAAGCATAATGAATTTCAAATAATGTTAACTTGGGTCTAATGTAGGATAGCATTGCATAGCCAAACTAAACAATATTTCTGTGCTATTCAAGTTGTCTATTATTCTAGGAAACTCAAGTGATATTAAGTAGCCTAAGGCCTTAAACTACCCATTGTTGGCAAGATGCATAATCACTTACAGCTTCATTGATCAGGATGTTATATAGACTATATAATAATTGAGGTGCCAGACATCATATTCACTTTCAACCCTCATGATACTAGCTGTGAACAGAATGTGAATTGCAAGAAAACTTCATAGCCATGCAAAATTGAGACAGACATCAGACCCCAAAAACCTCAATCATACAACAATGTGGGTGTCAAGTAGCAAGAAATTTGACAAAATTGATCTGTCTTGAAATTTGAGATTGAATCACTTTGTATTTATAGTATTTAGGGCAGGATATCTATAATTTACTATTTAGTGGTGCATTAGAAAGTAAAATTTTGGAGAAAGAATTAATGAAGATCTTTCCCAAGTAAGCATGAGAAGAGATCCTAGAGATGGGCAAAGATCTCCCTTGTTTTTCAGTTGTACATGTCTCTTTGATATTACATAACATACATTCTTTAAAAAAATATTCAAAGAGACCACCTCATTTTTCTCTTGTATATGTCAAATTACATGCACACAGTTCTCTTTTATATGTTGAATCCCATGATTGCTTCTATCAAGATTTTATGGTCCATACCAAGATTGCAAAGTACTTTCAAATTGCAGCCAATTTAGATTTGCCCAATCAAAGATTTCATATGATGAATTGCATGTATTATTCTAGAACTTAGGCTTACATTTTCCAGTAAAGGTGTGCAACAAAGGGCTTTCTTTTTTATTAAGGGAGAGCTAATATATTTATGAATAAAATATTGCAGGACGCTCATGTGAGCTTTGTAAAACAAAAGAAGATGAAACTAATGCTCCGATGCAGAAAGCAAGAAAAAGAACAAACCTATTTGATCTGCACTAATCATATGAGATCCATTTTTGTGGAGTCAAAGACTTTGTATAGATTGTGAAATAAAGCAATAAAGAAAACCAAAAGCCATGCCACTTGGTTGATATGTTAGGGTCCTACAGCAATGTTTTAGAGGGTTGTTTATCACTCATAGTTGCTGCAGTGGATCGACAAAGAGGTTTATACATGTTCGGTTGAGTTGCTAGGGCTTTTGCTTGAGCTGGCTTGAACCTGAACTACTAGTACTTGTTGTTGGAGGCAAGCCAGTTTTCAAGCACAAAGAGAAACTTGAAATGCGTACCAAATCCTTAAGAAACCAAATACTGAATAACTAACTAGATCAAACAACTTACCTATTAAAAAGGTAAAGGTTGTTTTTAAGGTCACAGCCAATTGAGATGGCAGTTTGGCATATTGTTTAAATTTTGTACCCATAGTTTTTGATCTGATCAGTATGTTGAGTAAGCTGAACCTTACCCATCGACATAAGCTCAGAATATGTGTTGCATAATTCAACACCCTTCTCTGCCAATATTGAAGGCTATGTTTGAGAGATCATAGGCTATATTATTCACATGAATACTGTCTTTTATTTTTGGCAAACTGTGCTACTAGAGGGGGTATCTCCCATTTCATCAAAACAAAGAAAAATTACATCAGTTCCTAGCAAAAAAGAGATAAAATCGGGGTTCGAATTCCTTCTATAACCTCCTAAGATCTCTCAATCCGGGCTGGAGTAACTAGATTTTGGTGGAAATTGACAAAATACACATAAGTGGTCATGTTGTTCCTGCCCAATCCAACACATAGGATGGTGATGGTTTCAAACAGCCGATCGTTTTTTAGGGCTGTGATGATGCATATTGCATTGCCAACCAACCCAACTGTTGGGTTTTCCTTGAGGAATCATAGAATGCCATTGCTGGTGTGCGGTAGTTCTATTCGACCAATCTGTTAATGGCTTTAATAGCCATTCATGCTTGCCGGAGGTTCAAGCTATGTTATAAGTGAACCGCTCCAATAATTCGGCATTGGCACTTGTTTTCTTACATCGAGCCAAACCATGCCTTCCTATGTGTCTCCATAGATCTAGAAGACATCTTTTATCTGATCCTCCACCATTCGCTGGTTGCAATCACACTCACAATCCGGTATTGTAATGTATTCATCCTCTTTTGCGCTAGTGGCCATCAAAGTACTTGCCATGCTTTCAATCTGTGAGTTGGGAAAGGGTCTCACTAGCCAATTTAAAAGCGGATTTCACCATTGGGCATGGGAAACTAGTCAAATCAAGGCAAGACCAAAAGCATACGAACCGCCGATGGTTTGTCATTCACACATGTCATCTGAAAATCCTTATGTCCTATGCTTGATCCGCCAATTAACTCCTTATCCAAAATCTGCATCTTGCAATTCATCTTGAGGAAATGGAGGACTAGTATTGTCCTTGCTATCCTTGTGTAAGATCACTTGGAGATTCTCCCAAGACTTGCTTTTGTTTGAAGTGATAGAAATGATAGATTGGTCTATTGTCATTTTGGATAGTAGATCGGTGGCCGAGTTAGCCTCCCTAAATATATGCCTGGGAGAATAATCTAATATCTCCTCTAATAAAGATTGCATCCTGTCAATACACATGTTGATTTTCCAACTTGGAGCCTAATTAGAGATGATTGCAGAATCCTCTTCTATATCAATGCAGTCCAAATTGTGTTTTATACAATTTTTAATGCCTTCAAGTAACACCAAAAACTCAGCATCATTGTTTGTTCCCTTTGGTAGCTTAATGGAGCCCACTCAAACAAGCTTCCCAAGGCTATTGTTAGGCCGTAATTAGGGAATAAAACTTATAAGTTATTGTTATGTCTTTTTGTTATGTTTGGAGTAGGTCATGTGGGTTCCCGTGTTAGTTGTAACGGTTGGTACTTCCGCCAACCGCTAGTTAGTATATATTGCCATGTAAGGGAACCCCGACAAGAAGGTTGATGTACTGAATATTTTGGAGAATGCAATAAAGAACATCTTTCTGCCATATGAATGTTACTTGCATAGCTGTATTGTTGGTATATGTTCAGTGCTTATTCATGATTCATTATGGAACTTAAACCATTCACAGTAGGGAACAAACATTTTGGTGTCGTTGCATGTACAAACCTAGAGATAACTATGGCTGCAAGCGAAAGGAATTAATGGGCTGGCCATTCAACCAGCAATTAACTATTGTAGACAACGACACACACTAAGAAAGTACCAAGGAAGAGGCACGAGAGGATCAGTTGACGGTAGACTTGGTAGAGTTGTGGGACGTGTCGGTCACGCAGTACGTGCAGAGGGAGGCTCAAGAGAGAGACGTCTCTGAAGGCACGGTACGTGGGGAACTCACCATCAACACTCCCGTTTTTTATCTGCTTGGAAGCATTCCAAGGTTGCTTGCCAAAAATCTGATAGCACTCCAAGACTGAAGAGAGGAAACTGCACAAGAACTCCGTCGGCAACAAGTAGTCCAAAGGTACGAAGAGCGGAACCGTAAGGAGGAAGAGGGAAGGGATACAAGCCGACGTTGTACCCCCGACACTTAATGCCCCTATGGCCAAACAAAGACAGATGTACCACTACCACCGAGGGAGTAGATGAGGGAATTGTACGGATATCCCTCCGCATAAAAGAACAGGCTGAGTGGAGACGATGGCTAAGGGAAGTTGTTGACTCAAGGAGCCCTGAGGAACGTAGCAGAAGTCAAAGTGTGAGTCAAAGTCGTAGTCGGGAGAGATAGAGATAGAGATCGTGTACGTGGAAGGAGTTGGAGGAGGTCGCTAGGAACCTGCCACTTCCAGACGTATAAAACATCATGGAACAACTTGAAGAAGGCTTTCCAAGAGGAGTTTAAACTCCTACGGGATGACAATGAAATAGTGGTGGAGATTTACAATACCAAGCAGGGAAAAAGTGAAAGTGTGCGGGCCTACAATAGAAGGTTGAGGGAATTGCTCAACAAAATGGAGAACCAGTCGGCTGATGGCTTGAAGAAGAGATGGTTTTTCGAAGGACTGGTACCATCCCTCAGACGGAAGATGAAGGTGGTCCCTCCGCCCTCATATGACGAAGCATACAACTGCGCGATGGATATTGAGAGTGAAAATAAGACATCCCGAGGGAAGCGCCGAGTGAGTGATGGTGATAGTTCGGATGAAGACAACAATGGGGAATCTAAGACCGTACAAGCACTTTGAAGGGATATGATGAGGATGATGAAAGAATTGAAGGCTGACAAAGAAAATGGAAAGGAAGGAAAGGAACTATGGTGCACCGACTGTAAGACAGAAGGGCACACTAAGGGGAGTTGCCCTCGAAAAGCCTTTTGTGACATATGCCAAGTAATGGGACATTCCATCAAGGAATGCCCGTACAACTTGAAAGCACGGAGCACCCAAGTGCTCTACGCCTAACCCAACCAAGTCACACTGCCAGCGACACCTTCGAAGCCGGCAGCAAACTCGGACGCCTCTCCTAGAGGATACTGAAACAACCGGCGGGGTAACAACAGGTCCAACAATAACACCCTAAGGAGTAGAATTCAGTACGACGCAAAAGGACGACCCATGATCCAATGCCAGAAATGCAACGAATGGGGTCACTTTACACGGGAATGTCAAAATGGAGATAGTGCAGGGAGTTTGTTGTGCAAATGGTGCAGTCCGGGAAATCACGAGGACATAGAGTGTCCAAAGAAAAAAGGGTTGAATATGCTAGAGGTGAAGGAACCGGAGGAAGATGAACTGGCAATCACAAGATTGCAAAGTAAGAAAGCCACGTACCCTGACCCTTGCATGGAGAAGGAAAGACTCCGGGAGGCCAGAGCAGACATTAAACGTGCGATGGTGAAAGAACGGAGGGCCTCGCACCAGGCTACCAGTACTCCAATTTGGTCGAAACCGGAAAAATCTATCATTAAGCAGATGTTACAAACCATTATACCCATACGGGTATCTAATCTCCTACAAACCATGCCACAGTTGAGGATGGCCTTGACAAATGCAGTCGGTGACACCACTGCCGACTAGGATCACCGAACGACAATAGAACCACCTAGTACGGTTCCAGTGATGGAACCTAGTACGGATGCCACAGACTCTATGTTGCTCATAGTAAGCATTGGACAGAAACCTATCGTGGTGGAGATGGAGATAATGGGGAAGAAGCTCACAAACACCATTGCGGATGGCAGGTCTGGTGTCAACATACTACCAGAAGAAACTTGGAAGGGTCTTGGCAAGCCTACCCTCTGACCACCAACATTCCACCTCGTCGGCATGGATCAGCACGGCATCAAACCCCTCAAGACTCTCATGGCACAAAAGGTGGTGATTGGGACACAACAATTCCAGTCATTCCACTAGAGAGGAAAGCGTACGACGCCCTTCTCGAAAGGGGATGGTTGATCATGGCCAGAGCCAATCATAACTGGAAGAAGAATACACTCTCGATTGAGAGTGAAGGCCATAAGTATGTGATTGACCTGAAGAACCAGGTTGTCAGTGAAGAGCTTGCGTCGTCTGATTCCAACTTGGAGGGATGGAACCCAACAGGGAAGGAGTGTTGGAACTGGACGGATGCTCTGAAGATGAAACTAGTTCATTGGTCGGACTCTTCCATTGGCAGATGGAGGACTACGAGGTCTTCCACCCGAAGTGGCACATGCTGCAAATATGCAAGATTGGGGAATCAAGTGGCAGTACGGAAGAGTAGTCATTTCCCTCGGAGTACGATAGGTACCAAGAAGGGGTGGCACGGGTGGATGACACACCAGCCCACCGGTTTGAACATGATAAACCAATCAAGTACAAGGAAACTGATGTGAAAAAAGTCAATCTAGGCAAGGACGAAGACCCGCAGGTGATTCTCGTAAGGGATGATTGGAACCCCATACTGAAGGCAGCGCCTTCAGGATATTCCTGGAGTACAAAGACGTCTTTGCTTGGACCTACAAGGACTTGAAGGGGGTACCTCCGGAACTATGCGTACATCGCATATCCCTCGTACCAGGATCCCAACCCGTACAGAGGAGACCGTATAGAATAAACAAGAACTATGCAGCCAAGGTGAATGAGGCAATCAACAAAATCTTGGAGGCTGCGATCATATTTAAGGTGCAGACAAGTTCCTGGGTCTTCCCAATAGTCATTTCTCTCAAGAAGGAGGCTAACCAAATAAGGATATGCGTAGACTTCAGGTACCTAAACACAGTAACAATCAAAGATCCATTCCCAATCCCATTCACGGACAACATCTTGGAAGAAGTAGCTGGGCACGAGATATACACATTTCTGGAACTGGCAGGGAAGGAAGAGGAGCCAGTCGATCTAGAGGAGGAGGTAGACTTGGAAGAGTACGGTGCCACCTTGGGACCGTGTCTGAAGATGGTCCTGAAAGCCGAAGATTTGTTCGTGATAGCTCTGCAACTGAGCAAGCAGGAAGCTGGCCGTAATGCACTTTACCGGGTAATCCCCAACCCCACGGGCCCACCACAGGTGGATTGCGAAAAAGTAACATGGTACCAGCAGTATGGAGGGTGATACATAGATGGAAGATATCAAGGGGTGGGACCGGCATCACTGGTAGATAAAATATGGGACTTGGAATGTATAGGCACATGTTGTCCCGAGGAATGTTACAGGAGACTACCACACGTGTGTGCGTGGCTTCACGATTCAGAGATCAAAGTTCGACCCCAGGAAGATCCAACCAGATTAAAGAGGAAAATCGAGGATTCTGATGATGACAGTGATGCTAATGAACCAAGGAAAAAATTGAAGAAAGAACTTAGTAATAAAGCAAAGCCAGGGAGGAGATTGAGATTGGTGGCACAGAAAGCTAAGTTGCGTAAGCAAAAGAAGGCGGTCGTACAGAGAACGAAGGTAGGACCTGCTGAGGTACAACCAAGCAATAAAACAAGTAGTCGAGGGAAGCAAGCAGTCCAATACCATAGCCACTTAAAGGTACAGAGGATAAGATTTAAATATTCTTGCCAAGTTAGGAAATTAAAAAGGTATTTTAAAAGGAGAATGCTAAAAATAGAAAAGGTAAGGCATGATTGGAAATTAAAAAGAAGGGGTTAGGAGTTATTAAAAATTTAAAACAAAGGGTAATTATTATGAACCTTATCAGAGAAAAATTAAAGGAAGTGAAAAAAAAGTTATTTTATAAGAAATTATTACAAATTACCCTAACCCTAAAAGCCAGAAATTTCTATAAATCCCCCCAAGTGACCATTTTCACCCAATCGTACAGTCAAAGAAATAGAAGGAATTGCAAAGATAGCATTGCTAGCAGGTCGTATGTCGTTGTACGATTGGGAGAGAACAGTCTGTACCATGATCGTACGGAATTTAGAGGAGAATTGAAGGCATTGACAGTTCCATACGGCTATTGTACGGAAATCACAGAATATTATTGCTCAGACAACACCTTACCAACCCCGTACAAAATTCACGACAGACACCCAACACCAATATCATCAAAATGAATCTAAAGAGGGCAAGGGTTGACCACATTCTGACCATGCCAGTCTTCAGCATTAAGGAATTTGAGCATGTCCTGAAGGGAATGGTGGCTGGATATGATCGGCATACACACAGGTCTATGGTATAGTATGGGGGATGTCACCTCATCATTTCTTATTCCGCCCCTGAGTTCGCCAAAAATTTTGGAATTCCTAACCAGGGTAGCCTTGTCATTAAAAGAAAAATGACATTGGAAAAAAAACAGCAATTGGTCCAACTAGTTTGCCGAGGGGACCTGACACAGGGCGAACAGGACAGCATATGGAAGTCTGGCAGTAGCTGCGGGATGAAGCGGACATTTCTGGCCAATGCAGAGTGGCGATGCATCATGGACATCATCAAAAGCAGACTGGCAGGAGCCAGTCAGGGGTCAGACATCTCCATGTGGATGTTGTATTTGATGAACGCGTTGTGGAATGGCACGGTCTTCAACTGGGCATCATTCCTTTCTGAGCGCATTCGTGAATTCTTAGGACTCCAGCTCAAGGTTTTTTATATGTCGCATCATGCCATCACCATGTTCCTGGATGTTGTTCGTACAGGAGTGCCATCAGAGAAGAGGGGTGACTTGCAGCCATTAGCCAGGCTAGAGCCATATAGACCCCCTATCTTTTATTAGATGCATCTGGACATCATGACGAAGAACCACAATGGAAGAGGCGACGGCAAGATGTTGGGCAATCTCCCAGTGCAAGCAGCGGGGATAGTGAGGAAGATGTTGTGGAGGCATCCTCGTCCAACGACGATGAGAGTGGAGAAGATGACAGTTTTCGCTTGGCTCTAGCCATGGGCCGACAGCCAGTTGAGGTTGGAACGAAGGGTGGTGATATTTCAGTGGCTAAGGAGGTGACAAAAGGGGTAGGAGACAGTAGCATGGTCATGGAAGTGATGGTGGCCGAGAACCCTCTCGACAGACCTCATATTGTTGAGCAGAGGGATGTACCAACCCAAGTGATTGATGTCATGGGCGTGGAGGCATCACCGCCACCGCCGCTTCGAGTGACCCCTGAGCAGGAGGAGACCGTCACACACTTGAGTCCCACCCATGCTGATGACCACCAAGAGCAGACAATCACCTCTTGGTTGTTGGAGACCCTTGGGGTAAGCATGGAGAAATTGCCTGAACTGCCGCCATCACCTAGTGGGGATGGAGGATTTGATACCAGCACTCTGCAGATTGGTGGTATGGAATCTGCTATAAGGAAGGATCTCCAGATTCCCAGGTCTACAGAAGAACATACACTGCACAAGGAAGTTCAGGACGAGAGGGGGGAATCTTCCTCGCCTCATACAGAAGAATTGATACTTCAATTGGAGAGACCTGACCCCGCAGACCCAATTGGCACCTTGCAGCGTTGTACGCTCCAGTTTGAGAGCATGGCGAAGTTCCTGAGTGACGTCGACTATATCGTGAAGGGTGTGGAAATTGGCCAGGATCCGAGGATAGCTCAAGTGGTCAAGCGCCTGCTGTCCTTTGTCAAGGAAGACTATGAGGGGGAATTATTTCGATGCTTCACGGCCAAAGGATGGCCGAAGATAGAGACTCCAGAAATGACGGATACCTGGATGAGGAACATGATAGTGACAGAAGAGAGTGTGCTTTATGGTTCCATGCGAGGAATAGAGATAGCTTTTTGGGACCTAGTCCTGAAGTATCGACGTATGGCAGTAGTGCGGATGGAAGCTATGAAGACCCAACATGATCAGGCACTGCGGGAAGCAAAGAGTGTCAAGAAAACATTGGCCTAGGAACACTCTCGGATTACCACGTTGGAGGAGACAGTTGCCAGGCACATGCAGGAGTTGGAAGTGAGTGGTAAGGCAAAGGACGAGCTGACAGATAAGGTAGCAGGCTTGGAGGCCCGATTGGCAGAGAAGGAGCAACAGTTGCAGGTGCAGAGCTAGGAGATTCACAAAGCCTGCTACAAAATTGTTGAGGCTGCCAATATGGTCAAGTTGGCACGAGAGCGAGAACTAGCGGCTACTCAGCAACTCCAGTGAGCGGGCACATCTCAGTCATCTGTACTTCCAGGGACGTCCTCTCATCCTTCCTCACATTAGTTTCAGTTGCTTTTGTCAGCTTCCATTTGTTTGTCGTCTCGAAGACAACTTCTTTTTTGGGGGGGTTGATGTAAGGCCGTAGTTAGGGAATAAAACTTTTAAGTTATTGTTATGTCTTTTTGTTATGATTGGAGTCGATCGTGTGGGTTCCCGTGTTAGTTGTAACGGTTGGTACTTCTGCCAACCGCCAGTTAGTATATATTGCCATGTAAGGGAACCCCGGCAAGAAGGTTGATGTATTGAATATTTTGGAGAATGCAATAAAGAACATCTTTCTGCCATATGAATGTTACTTGCATAGCTGTATTGTTGGTATATGTTTTGTGCTTATTCGTGATTCATTTTGGAACTTAAACCATTCATAGTAGGGAACAAACAGCTATCTATGATATTATAACGTACACTTGCAGCTCCCAGGTTCCCTCTAGAAGTACCATCGAAGTTTAGTTTCAATCTTCTTGAAGGGGGAAGTGTCCATCTGGTAGAGCTTCAGTCCTTTTGGTTTTGGCAAACTTGCCTTTGGGCAGAATAAGGTGCAGCCAAATTTTTGTGATCTGCTCATCCCATGCTGCAAAGTATTTGCATTTTCTATTAATAACCTTTGTGTTTTGGTGTTTACGTATTCCTACTTCAATTTTGTTTAGTAGGGTCTCATGTCTAGAGGCAGTTTCCTTGAAAATTTGTGCATCTCTCTCCTTCCAACTCTCCCAAATGATCATTGTCAGAGCAGCCAGGCATATGCTGGCCCAAAAGGATCCTCTATGCATCTTTGGCCAGCTTGAGAACATGCCATGTAGACTGTTGGCCCTACCATCTGAGCATACTCTTGAACTTGGACCGACATGCTTGAGGGAGTTCACAATTGACAAATAAATCGTCAACCGTCTCTTCATGGGAATTGCACATTGGGCACTGGAAAGGGCCATAGAAAACCAACTTCATTAATCCGTCACCTATTAAAATTCTATTGTGTAAAGTAGTATGTGAAGGCACTTGCTTTTGGAAGCATGTTCTGATCCCAACAGAGTTCCAACGGCCATGTACAGGACTCCTGATCTCGTATGACAATTTCATATCCTAGTTTCATGGAGTATTCTCTGGTCTTTGCTGCACACCAAAACTATTCACACGAATATTGTTATTGCAATGAATCATATGATAAAACTAGAAACATATTGAGATAAGTTTCCAGACCTTAAAAAGCTATTTCCAAAGTTTTTGTAGACGTAACAGCATTAAATTCAGATTTTTAGCTCTACCTCTTTTCATTTATTATAATAAAAAAGATAGAATTGACTCAATCATGTCTGTGTTTTAACCCATAGAATAGTTGCTCGAATTGATACTCTCTCTTTCTCCATTTGAGGTTATTATGGTCTTCTTATACTGTTGTCTATTTTGCAACTTGCAGATATGATGCGCATGTTTTGGATCCTTTGGGTGGTTTTCAATTTACAACTGGCACCTACTATAAACTTGCTTTATTCATTAAGCAACTAGCACAAGAACTTTGTGGCGGACGATGTGTTTTTTTTCTTGAAGGTGGTTATAACTTGAAATCACTTTCATATTCTGTAGCTGACACTTTTAGAGCGTTTCTTGGGAAAGCTAGTATTGCATCCAAGATCGACAATCCAGCAATATTATATGACGAGCCAATACTCTTGGTAGATAAAGCAATTGCTAAAATCAAGGCCATACATGCATTGTAAAATATGCGAATGCAAATGTAGCAACAGTAACTCCTTCCAATTTGCATATCCTATTGACAAAATCATTTAACCTAGAGAACAGAAAAGTGATAAGATAGATATGATGTTGTTCATAAGTAGAGTCGTTAATGTGTTTACATATTATGTGTTTACCATGCCCTTATTATTGAACCTTGAAGTGCTAGAATATGATACAAAATTAATAGATAAAATGAGAAGGCATTCTTTTATTGATTCTGAAGTTTTAATATCTAATCAACTACAGTATTTTCAATTAGAAAGCAGCGTTCATCTCTATATGTCAAGCTGGTAATTGCAAACTTGATGGGTAGTCTATAATTTGTATAGCTGTAAAGAATTCAACTTAATTTTCCAAACTTTTACCTCAAGGTATCTTCACTTCCTAGTACATTCACAAGAAGATAGGTTTTGCAAAATTAGGCTGACTGATTTCTACCAAAGAATCAGACCTGATTAGATTCTGGGTTTCTGGAGGTAGACATATGATATTGATCCTCATGAGTTATGACAGGTCATTCTCATGCAATGCATGAAGTGTTTGGAAAAGAGGACAGGAATGAGTCTTGTTCTATAAGCCCATGCTCTATTTCCATTGGATCTGGGACGTCTTGGAGCATCCGTGGGAACACATTGAGGTTCAAACTTTTAGCAATGTATGTTTTGAAGCTTGTCTCTATGTAATTCCATGAGATATTTGGAGATAGGATCAAGTCTAACCATTTTACTCAGGTTCTCTGCAAACTCCGTCCAAATATTTGCCCTAACATATATTGTCCCCAAAGAGGAGGAGAGTAACAATTCTAGAATCAACGATGGCTGGTTGGATGTCATGTCCCCTTTTCAAGAGATTGATGGCCTTGGTCACTTTTCCCAATTATTGCTTTATTTGGGCAACTTTAGTGTACTTTATAAAGCCATCTAAACTAGACCTTTTTGAGTTATGTACTTAATTATTAAAAAGTGCTTTTTTAATTCTTTTATTTTTGGAGGTAAATTAATTTGAGGGCTCAAATTGCAATGCCTATAAAGGCAAAGGCTAGCGCCCTCCTTTGGCATCCGTAATGCAATTTTAAATCAATGAAACCCCTTGATCGTTAGTGAAACCGGGCAAAATCATTCCTGGGGTCATTTTGAATTGGGGACAAAAACCCTGAATTCTTTTTAATTTGCTGGATGGAAATTGCAAGACAAAACTGGTGAATTTATATTGTCTTCTGCTGCACCAAACTGAATCAGTATTGTAGGGCCATTGTATGGTTATTGGTTGCACTAAGTTGTCAAGGGAAAATTCTTCCCCAGCCTCCACTATCTGGTCAGGAATTTCATGTGCGTATTTTCTTATAAATAACATTGCTGCTCAGCTCCTAGATTGTTGCCTGATTTGCAAACTACTGATTATATAATTTTGCCGATTTATAGGTTCTGCTGTCTAGTGCCACATTTCACACATTAATTACGAATGCTATTCAATATTTTATGTTGGCTGTTGTGACCTTAGTCCAAACTCTTATTTCTATAAATGTTCTTCCTAAACTGTGATTTATTATTGATGAATATTGCAATAATGCTGCACTGACTCTTTAGATTTGAGTCATATGATTACTTTATTGGGACCTGGGTTATAATTTAGCAGTTAGCATCATCTATCAATTGAGAATAACATATCCTTCATGCTTGCTACTGTCAGGGTTAGGAATTTAGAGTACCTTCAATTTTGAAAATACATATTAGTCTAGCATTTATCTGCTGTTATACTCATAGATTCTGTTCTTTATACTGCCGCAACTTGCACTTGCATAACAGCTGGGGTCGGTTCTTATCTTCCTGATTTTAGATTGCTGTGTAGGGATTCATAGGCATTTAATTCAAACTCATAAAAAACAATGCAAATTTGGCTTAGGGTTTGATAGCATAACTTTAGTACTTATTTACAGTTTGCTTCAGTCATTCCATTAAGCAAAAAAAATACCAAAAAATTTATATATTTTCCAAAAATCCTAAAAAGGAATGTTACATTGGAAGGCAAAAAAGGCTGGAGAAATTTGTTCTGCTTGAGTTCATATCCATGCCAAAGAAGAACTGATAGAGAACATTGCTGTAGGTCTTGCTCATTTTACTATTCTGGCATGGATGAAATGGAAGGATAAAGTCAATATTCACCACCAAGGTGAAATAATCCCAAAGCATATGTCCTTAGAATCAATAGAAGTTGCTAGGGGTGTTGAATATCCTTGAGGATATTCAAGTAAAAATGACAGTTTTTGTGTTGTGACTAATGTTAAAACAAAAGACAAATTGGGAACACACAATTTATACACAAACACAGTATTTAACGTGGTTCACCAATTTGGCTACATCCACCAGAAAGCAGAGCAGAGATCTTTATTATTATTGCAGCTTACATACACAGGGCTTTGCCCTCATTTATATACAATAGCCTTCAAGAGAAGACAAAGGGACAAAGATGGGGAAGATGAAATGAAGAGTTAGACTTCACATCCCAAGAATCTCCCACTTGAAGTTTGACTCACACTGCGACTTCACATCTGAACAACCTCCCACTTGAGGAGAAGACGAAGGGACAAAGATGAGGAAGATGAAATGAAGAGTCAGACTTCACATCCCAACAACTAATGCTAGCTCAACCAAGGCACAAATTTATTCAAGAAACATGGCTGGTGATTTTGCTTTTGTGCATCATGATGGCTGAATGCATCTGTTTCTTTGGTGATCTCTTTACTTCCTTATCTTCCGAGTATGGTCCTTTGATTTTTGATGTTTCAACATTTCCTTGTAATGGCCTTCCTTTTCTTGTCAGTTTTGTAGTTGAGTGGATTTTAGGGATTCATTCTTTGGTCTTGCTTAAATAATACTGTCATTTCTTAAACAATATTGCCTCAATGGAAAATATACCATTCGTTTTGGAATGCAGCATTATTGTTGTATGCCTTTCCTCATTAATTTATATTCGTGTAGGTCACTTACTATTGATTCATATCCTTATTCAGATATTATATTCTAAGTCTTATGGCTAATACCATGGTTGATCATGTCTAAGAAGTTTTTTCACTTTGAATTTTCTTTCCCTAGTGTCTTAAAAAATAAAGGCAAAATCCTCTTTTTACGGGATCATATTTTCATATATTCATGTCCTTATCATGCCTAAATGAGCCCATTTATCATTGTATTTCCATATTCAAATTTTTAATCATTTTGAGGTATTTTTATTCTCAAATCTTGTCGGAAAGATCTTTTAACTCCAGGTTTTGAATGGTATTATAGCCTTTGAAAAAAAAAACTCTATATCAAGTGGAATTGCAAAACTGATATTAGTCTCATTATGTCAATATTTTAGTGAAACCTTTCATTATTTTCTGCAAGTACCCTATTCATTCTCGTTGTCTTGTTTCAGAGTGTCCATAGACTTCTCGGTTGTATTGAATACTATTAGCATCAAGAAATAATGCCCTCTCTAATGCCTCATTTGTTGAGTGTATTTGTCCCTTTCCTTTGAATTTGCTTTCCTTTATAATAATAATACTCACTTGAGTCAGTCACTTCCACTATCAGCCCAGAGACTTGAAATTTTCTCATTTGGTTCTTTCTCAATCACCCATAAACATTGCAAAAGCTTTTGTTTTTGTTTTAGAAAATATACCCACATCATGTGGCAAAAATCATCAATAAAAAAGCCAAAAAAACCTGCATCTGACAAGTGTTGTGATTTTCATTTTACAAAAACCATTGTAAATTAGTTATAACCTTTGTTTAGCTATCTGAATACCTTAAGGAATTTCTAGTGTGAGGAGCTCTCTCATTATTCCTTGTTTCCAAAATTAAGAGTCTGAGACAGTCGAAGTCAAAATGATCATACCAAATTTTTGCCAGAATCTCAGTGGTAAAATCTCTATTTTGCTAGAAACTCCAATTCATGTTTCTCAGCTATAACTGTACCTTCATAAGGACTATTCATCCTCATAACCAACCATTACTCGTCACTAACAGAGTTTTTTTTTTCATCATTTTCCTATCACAATTTTGAAACCCAAGTACCCAACCAATCTCAGTAATAATATAATCTTGCTTCGAAGTGAGTACATGCCAAACATCACTAATACACCTTTCACCTATTCATGGACTAAAAACTTTTAATTGTACCCAACTGATTTACATCATCAATAGTCTAAAGTTAAACTAAAATATAGACCACTCAAAAATAAATCGAATGTCATGTTGGGTTGCCCCTGGCATCCTCAAAGTGGGGTACGAACCAAAATTTGCTAATAATCCTTCGCCTAAAGAAGACAAACTTTTATCACACAGTTTATTTGATGAATAATTATCTGCAACTAGAATTGGACATAGATTGCATTTCTTCTATAAGGTTGTATTATGTATTTTTTTTTATATTAAACTATCGTGGAATCTGGAGGTGTCCTCACCGAAGCGAGACTAATCCCCCAGTGTGTACGACCCGCTCACAAGGTAGCAACACACATAGAGTTAACACAGCCGGGGACTCGAACTCAAGACCATGGGGAGCATACCCACGCCTTAAGTTGTGATCCACGACCGGGCGAGCTAGGGCGGAAGCCCATTGTATTGTGTTTTGCAACTCTAGTTGCCTCATTGTATCTGAATCAAATATACTTTTTGTGACACGTGCTATCTGACCCTAGTGGCAGGGGGTGCCAAGACCTTTGTATATTGATGCATTATCTTGGTTAATGATGGATGAGTAATTAATTTTAGAATTGAGACTTAATTGGGTAAATGATTTGGACATGTGATCTTATTATAATAATACAAAATAATTATTATAAGATGAGGCTTACAATTGTAATAAAGTCATTTTAGTGATAAATATTTTTTTTTCTATTTTAGTTCATTATTTTTAGTGTTGGGTGAGTCATGTCATGTTTATCTTTTTGTATGGTTTCAACCTTCATTCTCTATATAAAGAGATCAACTTCTTTGTAATCATATCCTATTATTACGCCTAAGGTGTATTATGCTCACATATAGATGCAAAAATGCATGTCAATAAAAATTAGAAGCATTTAATTTGACGTGTTTTGACACTTTAAATGCATGAAAAAAAATATTATTATTTTCATTTAACTTTATTTATTTCTCCTCACATGCACTCAATTAACTATTTTTTATTATTTAATGCTAATTATACTCTTTTAACTAATGGATCAATTTATCGTCTCCTCCATCATGCAATAGTTAACTTCATAATGATCTCAATCTAATATTATTAATTATGGGGGATTGAAAGTGTCCTTACATAAAGTCCATTTTTTTCTTGAGAATGAAAATACAAAGGAATATAAAATAAAAATATTATTACTTAATATTATTTGACCTTTTGAATTTGATTTTTTATTTAAAAATAATAATGTAAAACTAGAGATAAATGCAATGTTGCCTTTGACGAAGTTTAAAAATCCATCCTACCATGTCAGTGACAAAGAAGCGTACAACAACTAATTTGGACCACTCATACTTACTAGCACTTGTATCATATCAAGGTACAATGGTTATGTTTGATCGTCACATATAGTTTAGATAATTTATTTGGAAGGTTGGAAAATCATAGAAAATGGAAATTGTCCTTGTAAGGAGTAATTGTGTACAATATTAAGTAAATTGAATTTGTAATGTAAAGATAATTGGAACTTAATTTGAACATGGCAAGTTGTGTGAAATACTTTTTTAGGACAATTTTTTTATGTGGTATGAAAACAATAAACTTAAGAGGTTGATAACATATAATACACTTCTTGTTGTTGATTGAGATATCTTTTGTACACCTTGCATAGTTGAAAAAAATGTACAATTTTTTTCTTGTGTTGTTAACTCATCCTGAAAATGAAGCCAATGTTATTATAAGATGATATAATCTACAAGTAATGCAAGCTAATGTTAAATGATATAATTTATGAGTATAATCTAGAAGCCAATAGTGCATAAGTTTATTAGTAATAATATTTATTTTTCTATTATTTATATCACTATGTAAACATTTTGGATTTTTTTTTTGAATTCCTAAAAATTATTCCATGCACTATGTTCAAATAGAATACTAAGAAAAACTAAAAAATAGTTGGACCAATGTAAAATAAAAATAGAAGAATTAATGAATATTTTTTATTTTAGAAAATTTATAATTAAAACTCATATCTAAATTAAACAATATTATAAAATAATTTAATTCTCAAGTTAATTAAAAATAACATCTAAGCAAATTCTAATCTTGTCCATTGATTTAGTTGATAGAATATTAGGGGTATTGAATATCGTGATATGCTTAATAGAGTTGTTAAGAGAAAACAGATAATGGATCATTGAGTGTGATTTGAAATGTTGATGCAAATAATATGCACACAGTTGAATCTAGAAGCATATCAAAATGTGGAATTGTGCTAGTATATTTAAATGTAAGAAATAAGATTTCAACATATTTTTCTTTATAGTTAAACTAATAAGAATTCAAAGTATTAATTAATTTTGAGCATGATAATTTATTTTAAAAATCAATGTTTAAATAGATAATTGTTTTATTAATTCAAGGTTAAAGACATGGGATGTGGTGAGTATATATTTCATGTTGATCAACTCCCACTATCTCCTAAGACATTTAGTCGACAAGAACAACCTACAAACAATTTGCAATATCAAGGAATTGGGAGTGAACCACCTAGTGTTGTGGCTACTAAGTTTGAATGCAAATCTCCTCTAGTGGTGCAAGAAGCTCTTGATATCAATAATCCTAAGAGTGGTTCCAACGAAGAATATCTTGAATATGTCGTCAGCCCTCTTGAGAACTCATATAGCCTTACTATTTCATCTGCTCATTCCATTTCCACTCCTCTCCTAGACTTGGATCAACAAGAATCACAAAAGCCCTTAATCATTGGGGATAAAAAATAAAGCTTTGAAAAGGAAAATCTAAAAGTCAAAAATAAAGAGAAGTCCTTCAATCCAAATCAAAATCAAAACTTATTGGACTCTACAAAAATCAAAGTTAAGGATAAAAATACTATAAAGAAGAAAGAACAAGAGATGATCTCCCTTAATACCAAAATAACTGGGGGCAAAAGTTCTAAAATTTTAACTCGAAAGGTATACTTGTTGATCCCGAGTCTCCATCATGCCATGCTACTTCCACTTCTTTTAGTGATCATAAGCCTTCATCACTCATCCACTTGTTCCCCACATCCATCCCCTTTTGGCAATATATCACATCAATAGACCTTTAAAGGAACTTCCTCAAAGGACTTTGTTATAAGGGATGCCCAAACTTCTTTAGGTGACATGCATATGGGCTAACATAGTCCACGCATTAGTAATTCTACTTTAGTTCCTTCATCAAGGAAGCGAATCAAAGGAGCTACACATCATTCAATCAAGGCATGTTGCAGCTACAATCATAAGATAAAGCCTCGTACATTTGAGGTGGGCGACTTAGTTCTAAGAGAAAATCCTAAGAATCAACAAGATAGAGAGAAGAAGGGTAAGTTTGAACCAAATTATTTTAGCCATTATGTCATCACAACAGTCTATGGATCAAGTGCATATCAGCTCTCAACACCAGATGGAGAACCTTTGGAGGATCCAATTAACAACATGCACCTTCATAGGTTTTACAAATAGTTTTTCAGAGTATCCCAATATCAAAAATAAAATAAAATAAAAAATCATTACTTGGTGAAAACCTAGCAAACAGGCGCCTTGTGACACAAAAAAATTAAAAATTTGAACAAAGTAAAGAGAAATAAATTTGTCCAACAGTGAAAACTACTTTGGTGGTTTCCTGGGCAAGTACAATGGTGAAAATCGGGTTACTGGTGCCATGCGTAGAGACTTTGCTCTTCCCTCCTTCAGGATCCAATCTCATCCTTCCACTTTGCACACACGCACAACATATCGCCTCATAATAAATTTACCTATTCTCATCATGGCTTGTTGTTGATCTACCTTTTCCTTCCATAATGAATTAGGTCCAATTTGTAACTGGGGCAAAATCCTAAATCAAGTGATGGAAGTGGAACCCTGAGCATCGCATGTTTTGAGGAGTATTGTCTTTTAATACCTCCTTTTCGTGCACAATCTGCAATAAAAGGTCATTTGCATCGCCAATCCGCAATAAAGTTTTGTTCTTCTCCGCAATAAAGGTATCAGTTTCATGGATTCGGTCAGTTTCAAATGAAACACAATCAACAATGGGCTTTCAACAAATCAAATCTTTCAACTAACTTTGGCAATAGGGTTTTTCAACATTATATATCCTTTATCAGAAAAACAACATTGTGATCAAATCAAACATATTAAGATATGTGGCAAGAAACACAAATAACTTGAGTATTTCATTGAATGTTGGTGTCAAGTCTTGATTTTATTTTTGATTTTATCTTTTGGTGACATGTCTTTTAGCTTTTCCGGGATGTCTCTGACTAGAGATTCTATCTCCAGGATGTCTTTGACTAGAAAGGCGAGGATGGGTTATTTTGTTGTTTGTAGATTGTCTCTTAGTAATGCTATGGCTCATCCAAGGATATGAGGACATTGTGAGTCTAGTATGAACTGGGGCATTCCTTGTTTGTGAATTTTTGATCTCCATGCAAACGGGTAAGATGACTTTCTTGGTCAAACATATACCTAGATTATCATAACCTATTTGCCATAATAAAGCTCAATGATGATAAAAGAACAAGAAGCTCTTTCACTTCCATATCTTCTACCTTCTTGAGTCCATGTAGCTTGCTATCATATGACTGAGTATAATGACACACGAAAAAGATATACATTTCATATAGCTTTCACCTACATCATTACATGTTATCACATCATACACATGCATATAGACATCATGATAGTATCACATCTTGCACACACCACTGATTAGCATCTAATATACGCATTTGTATTCTTATATAAAACATAAAATGACAAAAATATACATCATGCATCTCATCATGTAAATAAATCATAAACATACATCCATGTGCATTTAGCACATATCACATTTGCATCATGCATAGCGAGCGGACATATAAATCCAGAAAAGAACCAAAATATATTGCATTTCATCATGTACATATTTGCGTCCATATCATAATCATCATAAGCATCATAATAATACATATATACATAGATTACATCATCATATAGAATCATCACATCACATAATTGTAAAACATATAGAAGATTCACAGAAGAACACATGCATATAATCGTCGCAAGGATGGATCATCTCATATATATATATATATATATATATATATATATATATATATATATATATATATATATATATATATATATATATATATATATATATATATATATATATATATATATATATATATATATATATATATATATATATATATATATATATATATATATATATATATTAGTGTCACGATACAATGATGTCAAAATATCATATGGCTACAAAATCACCTGAAGGTGTCTACAGATGAGCTAGAATGCAGGGTCCCCATGCGAACCTCCTCCTCTCAGCGAGAAGGATCTCCAATGTTCTCCCCCATCCAATAGCCAAACCTTGTGTAGCCCTGTTGGGACATAAGAACCCGCTGATAACATTCCCACCACAGCTACCATTCTCTGCCCACTGGAGTACATAACCTCCCAGCTCAAATGTCTTGGTCTCAACTCTAGATCTAGGTCTCCAAAGACTCGTTTGAGTGCATCCCTGTCTCCCTCCTGGTTATATACTACGAGATCCCCATGGATCGACACATATAGTATCCTGTAGGCATCCTCTAATGTGACTGACATCTCGCCAGTTGGAAAATGAAACATGCATTTCTTTGAGTTCCATCTCTCTGCAAGAGTAGTCAGTAGTCATGTGTTCGTCCTGATCTTTGGAATATACAACACATGTCTCAAGCCCATTGCATCAATATCGGCATGCTCCTCGAAGGTCAACTCTGGTCACAATCTTTGAGTCACTGGGAATCTCTCTCGTGAAGCTAGCTGGGGCAAGTACTCCTGCATCTAGTCAAATCAATCGTGTCAATCCTAGTGGTACTCATGTTTATCACATAGTGCTACTCCTATCCTAGTGCTTATTTTTATCACATGGCACTACATCCTATCAGTGTATATGTTTATCACATTGCACTTGATCCTATTTTTGCTAGAGAATTCACTGGATTTTATCAATTTGATGACTTATCCTATATTCAGCTTAGCAAACCTACCTGTTGAGTGAGTCCTCTCGGTAGCTTATCCAATTGGCAACATATTTTTATCACAAAATTGTCAATTCTAGCCTATCTTTCAATTTGTCTTCCTAGGGCACCTATTGGGTGAGTCCTCTCAAGAGCTTATCCAATTAGCAATGTATGTTTATCACAGAAATGTCAATTCTAGCCTATCTTTCAGTTTGTCTTCCTTGGGAAGCTATTGGAGTGTTTCCTCTCGGCATCTTATCCAATTGACAATGTATGTTTATCACATAACTATCGATTTCAACCTAATAAGACATAAATGTGTTTTTTCTATGTAGACGTGATTTCAACATACACATACACACTTTTGCAATGTAGATGCGCCTATTCATCACATAAACGGTCCTGTTTGACCTACACGCGCTTTCCTATCAAAAATGCGCTTGTTCATCACATACGTGCCCATATCCATACATAAACATGGTTATTTGCATATATGTGCCCTTACCAGACCTAAATGCACCTATTCATCATAGATGCGTGCAAACTAGACCTAGATGCGTTAAGACATAATTTACCACTTCCGCATTTTTGCTAAACTACTCAAATGCATTAAATGTAGCAATAAATGCATAAATGTACAAAGCAAGGTCGAGTTACATACTGGCTCACCCATGTCAGTTAGTCTCTAGAACCATCGGACGCAGTCGAATCTGTAAATCCTCTCTGCCATCTCTTCTGCTTTGTTGACTGCTCTCTAAACTCTATGTGCTCTGATGTCCTGGATGTTGTGGATGCAAATGAGATTGTTTTCCTTGTGTCCTGTACATAGAGGTTTCCTATTTCTAATCTCGCATGTCAGTCTCTTTTTCCCGCGCAACCCTTTCACCCTATCTTGTCAGTCTGTTCTAGCCTTTCTTTCTTATCGAGAGATTGTCTGCACTTTTTCCATCCAATCTCTCGAGGGAGAATATCATTATCGTCTTGGGGCAGCTTTGTATCATTTTATGTTCTTTGAGCCAACATGACAATACCATTTTATGGACAAGAACCTAGATTTAATATTCACTCATGTGGTGGTGAAATAATCAAGACAACCCAAAACAATTTGACAATCATCATATCTCCTTAATGCTATTCAAGCAATTCCCCAGATGAAATCCCATAAACACACTCCACTTGTAGGCTCAACATAACATTTCCAGAATTGAACAAACAATAATTTACGATATTTGTAAATTGTGCCCCTCCATAAACTTATTTCCTCCAAAATCTAAGCATCCAACGTTTTTATATTTTGAATATTGCTACATTTAAAAACACCTTACATACAAGTTTTAAAGGCACAAAGAAGGATAAGGTTGGTTATAATGTCTCAAAGATGAGGATGTTAGACAATTTTTTAAGGCACAAAGAAGGAAAAGGTTGGTTATAATGTCTGAAAGATCATTTCTTTCTATTTGCTTATGAAATCATGGAAATTACCACTTCCTACTTTTAAATCCATAGAAGCATACATATGACACTATAGCATTTCCACAAAAAGTCATGAAAATACTTTTCAGTAATGCATCAAATTAGCAGTGTTGCAAATATTCCCATTCTTATAATGCTTAGTAGTTCATAAAAAATAAATTTGTTCTTCTATAAAAATATACTATAGAAATTGGAAGAGAATTTACCATCAAAATTGTCATCAATAAGGCATCTTCAATTATTGTAGTTATTCATTGAAATTGCATCTATGGTGGCCATAAAACTGAATATCTTTTCAGTGAACACGGTCTTCACTGCTTCAGATGGACCAGCCAGTCCTACAACTATGATGTCATCCATTATTGAACACAATATACCATTGAGAGAGGGGATGAATTAGTGGTTTCCAAACTTTAACCTTTTAATCCTAAGTGTGTGTACCGGTTGGCAGATCTAACACAAAGTAAACATACCGATGAGATAGGGGAGGATAACTCAAATGAAACTACACACAAAAGGAACATCACATAACACGGGATGTACGAGGAAAACCCAACATGGGAAAAACCTCGGTGAGAAATGTTGTTGGAGTCTACTACTCCAATCCAGACTCACAATAAACATGGTTACAATATTTAGGGCACCTATCCAAGGAGCACCAACCCCTGCACCAAGCTCCAACTTAGTGATTACAATAGCATATATAAAAACAATAATAATAGCCTTGTTACAAAATAGCTTTTTAAGTCTCGCACATATCTATTCATCGATCCACCTCTATTCGGTTCTCTGTCAATTCTCTGCTCACCTTCTCTGGCTCTTCCTCTACTTTGTCTTTACCAGTTCTCTTCTCACTCAAATTCATTGTTGCTTTCTACTACCGGTACTCTTCACTCTGTCGGTTCTCTCTTGTCTAATCTTTACCGGTTAAACCCTGCTCTGACCTTGCCATGTTGGATCTTCACTAACACTCTCACTGCATTGCAACACCTTCTCTGCCTTTTTGCAGGTTCTAGCACCACCAGTATACACCACTGCAACTCACTTTCTAGTTTACCAATCATTGTGACCTTGTCGGTTAAGCCTCTACTAAATCCTCTCACTGGTTGCACCTCCAACACTCAGTCTCTATGATCTTTGATGAAGTCTCTGACTGGTTGGCTCTCTACTGCGCTCTCACCCTTTTCTCTTCATTGTCCGACACCTAATCCTCTAGCAGCATCAATCATCTTCGATCTTTAGTCATCATATTTATACCTGAGTTTTCCCACCATGACCAACATTCAAACCTCTGGCGTGCTAGGGTTCCTTCATCGACCTCGAGGCAAATCAAATTCAATCATATCTCCTTCTAGAGATTGACTACCTACAATGGATCAATCAACTCCACCAAAACCCATTGTGTCCAAAACACGTTTGCTATATTTAGCAAACACAGCCTCTTTGTCGGTCTTCACTTGTCAACCACAATGAAGCTATTAGGCAGTTAGCTTCACCTACCCTGATCAACACTAAGACACACTGCATCGATCATGATGCTAACAAATTAGATCTTTGTCCTCTGATCAGTCTCGAGCCGCATCCTTTTTCTCTTGACCCGTGATTTACGTAATCAACATTAATGTCGACCAGTCACCAACTACCTCATCGACAATGCATGGTCCATTTATTTGACACTTGGACACCACATGGAATCTCTGTCGGCATGCACCTCAGCTAAGTCACCATGTTGGTTTAGACTCTGTCACCAACCACAACACACAATACCGACGCTTACCTATCGATTCTCTAGCCTTGCCAGTTATACCCTAACCGGTTAATCTTCATGTTTTCACTTTGTTGTATGTCGATGGAACACCTTAACCAGTCATCAAACATACCAATCCACAACATGCTCATTTTCATCAGATCAAAGCTCTTCACTTGTCACTTTGTCAGCTTTACCAGTGGACAAACTTACCGGTAACCACCTTGATGACACCATGTCATCAATCTTCAACCATATCCATCTACATTCCGGTGTGAGTCCATGTCTGCAGCTACCCAACCTTTCCTTCTTTACTCTTCCTTCTTTGTCCTGGTGGCTCAACTTGCCAACACTAGCTGATCCGATGCATATCTCTGATTTCATACACTTGAGGCATCTTTGTGTTTCATCGGTTCATCTGGTGTGAACCTTCAATCTCCTACCTTTAAATTCTTTGACAAACCTATCCCAGAGATTTATAATGCATTTCATGCATGTTGGGGGATAAGCTCCACTTACCGGTGGGAGTGGATCCTTGTCATCTACTTTCGACATTGCACCAATATGACATTGTTGTCATAGAGCAAATATATCTTCAATCTGGCACATAAGATCCAGTTGGGCACACTCACTATCAGTCATATCATCAACCTATGATATCATCTTCATCTGTTGGGAGTCCTGTTGATTGACATCCAACTACATACCGGTTCTGCACTTCTTCATTAGCTCACCCTGTTTGCTCACTAGTCATATGCTTGTTGGTTGGCAATAATGCACTTTCCAACATATGACTTCTCAATTGTCATACCATACGGGTCTCCACTACTTGTCTTCAACACAAGCCAACACTAACTTGTGTACCAATGACTCTAATTACTACAATTATGGTTGGCATTCTCTTCCTTACCGATGACAAGCTATACCGGTAACCTGCTATATTAGTTGACATCAATGACACCATATCCGGTTGACATCAATGACAATGATACACTTCAATCTCCCATACCAGTTGCCATGCTATGTCGGTTGACATCAATGACAACACGATGCTAACAATTTCCCCCTTTGGCATTGATGTCAACACATGTAGTATCCGGCATACTACAGATTCTCTCTCCCCCTTTGACAACAATGGCAAAGGGCACTGACAAAGTTTTTCTCCCTTTTCTCTACTGGTTGCTTCTCCTTCTTTGACCATTTCACTCTACATCCTCTCAATCAACAACACTTGAGATGGAGGGCTTAGACACCAACTAACACCAATTGCTCAGCTACCGAATATATATACAAATCAGATACCTATTGTATATACAAGTCTGATACCAATTGTAGGAAAAATGTGTTAATGAATTCCACTTACCTACTGGTCAGATTGCATCATCTCCCAAAATACGCAGAAGGTTATTCTAACCCCAGTTAGTTGATACCAAGTGTTGAGGCTGACACTGATATCACTTGTGTATTCTCCGATACCAAATGTATGTTCTCCCCCTGTGCAGGTAACTCTCCCTCTTTGTAGGTAGTACTCTCTTGGTGGTTCGATTGTGGTTTCAATTAAGTACAAACTGGATAGACATTGAAATACCTTACAAACATGGACCGATGAGCACACCCCAAAGTCTCAATCATACAGGTACAACCATAGACACTTGCTCTTCCCATGTGTCCAGCATGTCTGATACCAATTAGAAAACATGGTTGTGAGCTCCCCTTGAGCCATAGATCTCAAGTCATCTTTGTTTATCAGGTTCTAAACCGGAGCTCCAATCTGCACCTTATACCAGTTGAGCTATGCATATGTGATCAACTAATGATCTTCCAGCTCCATGACATCCATCATAGCTTATGACATGATCTTATATGAACACGATGCCATACCACATCACTATCATGCCAAATATCAAACCGGTTAGCCCATAAAAAAGTATGCACATAAGGTTAGCTACCAGACCAACATAATGTCAATCAAGTCTTCTCCAATATCACCTAAGACATGACTACCTCAAACAATGCTATAGGATTTATTGCAATGATCCCAGAACTTGTTGACTTACATAACCTGCAATACTCGTCAATATACATACCAGTTAACATACTGCACATACCGGTTTACTAAACCGGATCATCATCTAACTCGTGTCTTCTCATGTCAACTGCCTTTGATTCCAGTGACAATCTGAACCATCCACTGACACATGCGACATTATTCCATCTCTCATATGTAGATGTGTTGCCAAAGCAACAACCACACACACTGCCATCTCATCTTATTCCTTTACACCGGCAGAAGCATGTTCTTCCATTTGTCCTTTTCACTAAGGGGGTGAATAATGTGGTCAATAAGTAACTCCCCATAAGGTTCTGCATCTCCTTTAAGCCTAACGAGATATCACCTGTGCATTGAATACACAGTGTCGGTCCATAGTTCTATTCTCTTCCTTCTTCCTCCATACCTTCTTGGTCTCATTCCTCTTCCCATTTCAGTCTTGGGAGCAGATCTTACCTTCTTCTTATGATTTATCTTTGCATTACTAGATTCTGTAGCATGACCGGAAGCATTGTTGTAGAAACAGACTGTGTTCATACCAAGCAGCTGTCTTGAGGACCTTCTTTCCAACCAGTTTAACCATCTTCTCTAGGTCATACTATTCTAGCCAGCAATCAGAACTAGTGGACCTCTTGATCCTACAGGGCATTTCTCCTTTGGTTCCATGCAGGTCTTTGATGCTCATATGCTCTATACCCACTTCCATATTGATCATAGTTGTTATACCAGTTGTCATATGACTGCAATCTCTTCTTTCTGCAATCATGACTTTTATGGCCAAAACCATTACATCTTTGACAAACTACATTGTTATTTCTAGGAAAAACATTTTGTCTATTCCTAGACCTCATTTTGCATTCATCTACCATGTGGCTATAATCTTTGCATGCAAAGCAGTAACCAGATAACGAAGGCTTATTACTTACAAATTTATTTTGCCATGCATGTGGAGATCTTACCAGTTTAGCATCTCCATTTATGCTTCTCCGAGGGTTGTTCTTGAACTGTTCGGTCACTACAATCCTTTCATCTGATCCCTTCTTTTCCCACACTTGCTTTGTCTTATGGGCAGCAACATCTCTTTGTCTTCTACCGATAGGGGATCTTCTATGTTGTCTTCTTCTCAAGTTATTGCTTTTGCTGAAGCTATCTTCTCTCAACTTTCCTTTTCCTTTAGGATCAACATGGTTTCCCCTTGAAGCATCGATCTTCTTCCTCATATCTTCACTGGTTGTGGTTAGATCAACCTTCTTGCTAGGAGTATTCCGGACAGTGAAGGTCTATCCTTTGTTATATCCATTAGAGGAGACAAACTAAATGTCCTTGTGGGAGACATTCTTGTTGGTGGAGCATTCATTGACACCACATCCTAATCCTTTGGTATCCTTGGAATGTTTTTTGCGTCTTCAACATTTTATCCAAGGCATCACTGCTGCCATGAAACCGGATCCTCACCTTGAGCTCATCCTAGCACTTCTCAAGGTCTCTTCGGAGATTCTCCATTTCTTCTTCCAGTTGTTGATATTCTTTGTCCTTGGCCTCTAGCTTAGACTCTAGATCTTTGCACCTGCACTTCTTGGTGTCTTCTAGTTGAGTCTTCAATTCTGATATACATTCCTTAGATTCTTCAAGACATTTGATCAACCGGTTTTGTTCCACAATGACAACATTCTTGAACATCTTATATTCTTTTCTTACACCGTTGAGTTCATCAAGAGCACTCACCACTTCTCCTTCATCTTCATCATCACTGTCAAACACATCTTGCCGATAGGATTGATCTTCATGATCACTACCAGATGTGTGCCTCTCATTTTCTATCTCTTGAACCATGAAGAGGTGGGTTTCCTCTTCATCACTGCTGCTGCTAACACATCTACCTTCATCTATAGACTCACGCAACACATTTCTCTTCTTGTTCTCACAAACTGGTTTTGCAGTGGTAGGCTCATTTCCATAAAGCTTCTTCAATCTGTCCCATAAACTCTTTGTTGATTTGCATCTATCCACCTATGAGGAAACATCACCAGATAGGCCACTAAGTATAACATTAATGGCTTTAGCATTCCATTCATTTCTTCTTTCTTCTTTAGGACCGGTGGGAGGACTGACTGGTCTAGAGGGACCATTTACAACTGACATCCACACATCATACCCTAAGGAGGACAGGTAGACTTCCATCCTACAACTCCAAATAGAATAGTTTAAACCATCAAACACTGGAGTAGGGGTTGTCACAAAACAAACCATTGTGTTCTCAAAACCAGAATCTACCCAAGCTGGAGAAATCTTATCAACCGGGAACCTAAGCTCTGATACCAATTGTTGAACATAAGATGCCACTGAGAGAGGGGGTGAATCAGTGGTTTCCAAAATTTAACCTTTTAATCCTAAGTGTGTGTATTGGTTGGCAGATCTAACACAAAGTAAACATACTAGTGAGATAGGGGATGATAACTCAAATGCAACTACACACAAAAGGAACATCACATAACACAGGATGTACGAGGAAAACCCAACATGGGGAAAACCTCGGTGAGAAATATTGCTGGAGTCTACTGCTCCAATCCAGCCTCACAATAAATACGGTTACAATATTTAGGGCACCAACCCCTGATTTTAGGGTACCCACTCAAGGAGCACCAACCCTTGATTTACGACACCAACCCCTAATATTAGGGCACCAACCCCTGCACCAAGCTCCAACTTAGTGATTACAATAGCATATATCAAAACAATAGTGATAGCCTTGTTACAAAAGAGCTTTGTAACTCTCACAGATATCTCTTGATCAATTCACCTCTATTCGGTTCTCTTCTCACCTTCTTTGGCTCTTCCTCTACTTTGTCTCTATCGGTTCTCTTCTCACTCAGATTCACTATTGCTTGCTATTACTGGTACTCTTCACTCTGGCAGCTCTCTCCACTTTGATCTTTAGTAGTTCTCAGCTTACCGGCTAAACCCTGCTCTGATCTTGCCTTGTCGGATCTTCACCGACACTCCCACTGCATTGCAATACCTTCTCTGCCTTTTTGTAGGTTCTAGCACCACCGATATACACCACTACAACTCACTTTGTAGTTTACCGGTCACTCTGACCTTGCCAGTTTAGCCTCTACTAAACCCTCTCACTGATTGCACCTCCAACACTCAGTCTCTATGATCTTTGATGAAGTATCTGACTGGTTGGCTCTCTGCTTCACTCTCACACTTTGCTCTTCACTATCTGATACCCAATCCGTTGGTAGCAGCAATAATCTTCTATCTTTAGTCGGCATATTTATTCCTGAGTTTTCTCGTTGTGGTGTCATAAAAATGCGACCCTTGCAATTGTCGACCACATTGGGGTCCTCGTGCATGTGATTTGAATCCCTAAGCTTGATCAGAGACTGAAGACTTGCTCGACACCTGGAAAATGCATCTCTCTTGCCCTCCGCACTACTTAAACTGCATCCTCTCCTGGAAAAAAGGGCAGGATAGGGGCGTGGTGCCCCTTCCCCCTGCCCTATTTTGGGGCAAGACCCTTCAAATTATGCATTGGAGGTTGCACATTGAGTGAGAAAACTACCTTAGTGTTGGCATGCAATGGAAAATCAGTCAATTAACCCTAATTGACGAATATATATGTCACATTTGTCCTCTCAATTGCATAAGTTGGATAAGTGGGATGAGTGGGAAGTTCATATGAGATCAAGCATTCAAGAGCATTCAAGCATTCTTTTCCAGCATTGAGCATTCTCAAGTCTCCTTTCAAGGATAGGTGTTGCATTCAAGTCAAGGATTCAACCTTTGAAGAGGAGATTCATTCCAACATTCAATTCCATACAAGCAAATATACCTGCATTCTATCTACAACCTCCCTTGAGGTGATTTACATTTCAGTCTTCATTTATACTTACTTGCAAGTACTTTCTTTCATCACTTGGTTAATTCCAAAACTGGGGTTTGACCTAAACGCAAACCCCCAATCCCAACCCAATTTCCTCTCTTTTCTATGTGTAGGTTGCAGGTGTGTGGCTGTACTTTTGTATTTGGACTCCATTTGCAGGGGCAGAAAAACCCTTTTCATTTCGTAGATTTTTCAAAGGACCGTGTACACTCCCACCACAGTCTGGGCAACTTTTCCTCAAATTCGCAGGGCGGCTTCGTCTCGACGGATTATTGCTAGATCTAGGTGCAGAACTTCATACTATGCTTCTATCTCAAGTTATAATCAAATCTTATCGCTTTTTCATTTGGTTATAAGTACACAATTCAATCAATTCAAATCTCAATCTCAGAAGAGGGGATTAACTTACCATCAATCAAAATTCAATCTCTTTCTCTAGAGGTTGAATCTAGTGTATTTCCCCCCTCTTTTAATGTAATGCATGAAAAGTGTTTGAAGGGGAATCCGAAGTGAAACTTTCATCTCTCCTTGGAGGGAAGAAAAGCTTTCCTCTAGATCTTCACCATTCACCCTTTTCCCAACATTACATTTTGTTGAACCCGACGTCTTACATGTTTTATTCTGCATATTTTTCATTTACAAGTATAATTTTTCTGCAAACTTAGTGGTTAATTCATTCAAAACCCTAGTTTTTAAAATTGAAATTGAACTTGTGTTTTGTGAAAATTGCTTGTTATTGTCCTAGATCTGAAAATTGTTTTGATTGTCACATTCAATTTCTTCATTGCCTTGTTCAATTTGCAAATCAAATTCACCAAATTAAGAGGTTAATTGTCAAAACCGTAATTTTTAAAAATCATCTTGAAATTGTGCAAGAGCTAAATTTCCATTTAATTTTTAAATTTGTGACTGTTTTCATACTTATCTTTTGTCCTACAATCCAAATTTTCAATTTCCCTCCTTTTTCAAAATTTCAAAAATTAAATTTTAGGTCCTAAAACCCTAATTTTCAAATTTATTTGGATTTTGTGTAAATTTCAATCAATTTCATTCAAATTCAGATTTCTAAAACATTCTCCAAGGTGTCCCTATTCATTAGGCTTGACCCTTTTCAAAATTTCAATCCAATTCCTCTTTTTCTCCAACACCCTAATAGGGTCCTATTTTCCCATTCAAACCTTCATTTCGCCTATCTAGAAATCGTAAAATCCATCAATTTTTTGGGATTAGCTTTAAAATCATCGTAATATTCATCCTTGAAAATTTCGAAAAAAGTTGGTCGAACCGTGTGCATTCTCGCAACGGCCCTTGAATTTTTCCCGAAATTTTGGGAGATTGTTATGGTTGTATTTAATCACCTAAATCCATAAGATTGCTTGATCTTGTAAATTTTTGATCCCTCTAGCATCGAAAATACCTCCAAAATTCAACATTTTAAATCTCAAGAAAAATTATAAAATTACGAGGTTAATTATTATCTGCCTTGATTTTAAAATTAAGTGGTATCCCCTTGGCCCTAATTTTAAAATTTCAATTTCCTTTGATTTATTATTTTGGAAATTGTGTCATTTTCTTCTTCCAACAAAGTTCAAATTGTTTAATCATTATTTTCTTAAATTTTGGATTACTCGGTTTTGTAAGCTTTGTTCAAAATTCAAAATTTTAATCTTCCCTCTAGTGCATGAGCTTTACCACTATTAGTCCTACTTACACTATCCCCGTTAGATGAAGCATTAGAATTAAGGCTTCCCAAGGTTTAATTATCGAGGAAATGGAGCCTAATTTGGGTGACTTCTTTAATGAGGATAATGCTAATTCTTCCCATCCTAATCATGTCCCTATCTATCCAATTGATGAATCCCATGATGAACACGAAGAATCTTTGACTAGAATTTCCATTGATCAACTTTCAAAATTGGACAATCAATTTGATAATTTTCAACAATGGATGTCCCAAGAATACCCTAATAGTGAAGCTCTTCCATTAATTTAAGGCCTTAAACACATGATTTAAAGTGATAAGAATGGAATTGATATATTACGTGACATTGCTCATATTGTTGATTCTAATGTCATGCCTATCACGAGTTGTGTTGAGAACTTAGGTCATTCACAACCTTCAAATCAAATCAATTCTTCTATTCCTTTGACCACTTCAATGACTAGTATTCCTACTCTCACTTCAAACATCATGGCTACATCAACTCAAAATGTCATTCCTACAACCATTGGTCATGGGGGCAATCCCTCTTCTTCATATAATCCTCCATATTTACCTATGTCTTCCATAAGTATTGCTATTATTTCTCAACCAATCAATGTGACACAAGGGGGCAATTCATTCAGCAATTGTCTTCCTCCTTTGAGTGTCCCATTTCCTACTCAATCATCACCTATGCCTACTTATCATAATGTCCCACCACCTTATTCTTAATCCATGCCTTCCTTCAATAATATCACACCACCTTCTCAATCAACCATGTCTAACATAAATTCTTTTACTGAAGCAACGATCAATAATCTTTCTCAAACCATGTCTTCCTTACAACAACAAATTGCTTCCATCCAGCCTTCAAGGGATTCAAAGTATATCAAATGGATGTAAAATCTGCATTCTTGAATGGAATACTTGAAGAGGAGGTGTATATAGAGCAACCAGATGGGTTTACTCTATCAGAGAACAGTGACATGGTATGCAGGCTACACAAAGCTTTGTATGGATTGAAGCAGGCACCTAAACCATGTTATGAACTCTTACACTCCCATCTTATGAAGATTAGATTTGAAAGAACAAGTGAAGATAGTAATATCTACTTGAAGTCAGAAGGAGATCAGATTCTGATCTGTGAAGTGTTTGTTGATGATATAATTTTTGGTGGAGATGACAAGATGAGTCATGATCTTGCAAATGAGATGAAGGAGTTTGAGATGTCACTTATAGGGGAGATTAAGTTCTTCATTGGACTACAGATTCAACAAATGAAAAATGGTATCTTTATCACTCAGTCTAAGAATGTCAAAGAGGTGTTGAAGACCTTTGGCATGGAAGACAGCAAACCGGTTGGTACACTGATGGTGACCGGTTGTAAATTGTCAAAAGATGATGACTCAGCATTGGTGAATGAGAAGGAATACCGATCAATGATTGGTAAATTGCACTATGTAGTACATAGCAGACCGGACATTGCACATGTTGTGAGCATTACTGCACGGTTCCAGAAAAGTCCAGGAGAATCCCACTTAATAGCAGTCAAGCAGATTCTTAGATATCTGAAGGGAACTATTGACTATGGATTATGGTATCCACACAGTAATGACTTCAACCTCAAAGTGTTTACAGATGTTGATTGGGTCAGTAATGTGGATGACCGGAAGAGCACAACTGGTGGTGCATTCTTTCTTGGTGGTAGACTAGTCTCATGGATGAGTAAGAAACAGAGTTGTATCTCTCAGTCTACAACAGAAGCGGAATATGTTGCAGCATTTATGAACTCCGCTCAAACAATATGGATGAAGCATGTGTTAAGTGGTTTCAAAGTTCCTGTATTTGAATCGGTGAGTATATTCTATGACAACACAAGTGCAATTAATATTTCCAAGAATCTAGTTTTGCATGCTAGAACCAAGCACTTCGAGCTCAAGTATCATTTCTTGAGGGAGAAGGTTTTGAACAAAGAAGTTGTATTGGAACATGTTTCCAGTAAAGAGCAGTTAGCAGACATATTCACCAAGCCTCTACCAAAGGCTACATTTACCTATTTGAGAGGTGAATTAGGGGTGTTGCCCCTTCAAGAGGTAAACTAACGGTGTATGTTCCACATCAGTCAGGTATTGTATTGATAAATATTTTTTCAGGATTGGTGTGTTGAAGGATGCTACTCCTTAGGGGGAGCAGCATAGTGGAATATAGTTGTTTGTGCCTCCACTTTGGCATTGTTGTCAAAGGAGGAGAAGAAGTGAAGTAGAGAAGATATCTTTGTATATTGCCATCAATGCCAAAGGGGGAGATTGTTGGCATATGAACAGAGTTGAATGACATGATGATATTGTATGTTGTCATTGATGTCAATATGCTAAAGTGTGAACCGGTATATGATATGTGAACCGGTATGTGTGAAAGTGTGAAGCGGTATTTTGGAATGAGAACTGGTATATGGTATGTTGGAATGAGAACTGGTATATGTGAAATGGTGAACCGGTATGTTGGAACATGAACCGGTAACAGGGTTTCATTTGTTATGACTACCGGTTGGTAGTCTCAGCTTCAGGGTTTCCAGTTGATGCATTTCAAGTTTGTGTGATTCAACTGATGACATCTTGTGATAAGTTAACATAGTTATGAAGATCAGATCGTATTTCCATGTCATTCTTGTGCACGTGAAGGATTTCCTTGAGGATCTTGCATCAAGAAGAGTGATCCTATCTACCTCGGGAATGTGCGAAATCTCTGTAAATGGTGTAAAGCGTGTGATGGGTTATCTGCTTCCTGAAGCGATAAAGAATAAACGATGGAGAATGTCTTGAGATCTGCTCAAGACTATTGTATTCAAAGCAATGTGATTGACAGTCAGAATTGAACCGACTGAATTGGTAAATCTAAAAGTTTAGGGTTTAGGGTTTATGCCACCGACCTATCTATTTTCTATAAGGTCGATGATGTTTTTCATTTCGAAGTTGTTGGCAAAAGTTATGTGTGTATCCAAGTGAAGAGATACTTGATTCTTGCCAGACTGAATAAGTGTGTGTATACCTGTAGAGTGTGATTGCAGAATCAAAGGAGCTAAATAGGATCTACCTTGGCATTGTGTGTTGTTTTCAGATTAGTGATTTACCTGTTGTCTTCTAACCATTTCAGTAGTTGGAAAATCCCTTAACCGGGTAGCTTTAACAAGATCTTGTGTAAATCCTTTAATAGGGTGACTCAATTCAATGAGTTCTTGAAATCCTCTTGTGAGGTAACCTTTAACAAGGTTCTAACCTTTAGCCGAGTATTTAAGCCATCCCTTAACCGGGTGATCCCTAGCGGGATCGGTTCCTAGCAGAACTTATTGTAAAGTCTTTAACCGGACAAGGCTCCTAACAGAACGGACTTCAAAAGAGTTCAAAGAACAACTTGTGGGTACTCATCCCCACCGTGGTTTTTCCCAGTTGGGTTTCCACGTGAAAAACCAGTGTGTCATGTGTGATGTTGTCATGTGATGCTTCAATATTTTCTGCTAAGTGGTAATGCATGTTAGTCCAGTGATTATTAGATTTCTGATGATGTATTACTTGTTTATGCATATGGGTGAAGTGAAATGAAGATGTTAGGAGAAGTGAAGATCTAAGTGTTAACCGGTTTATGCTTGTCATAGTCATTCTGTGTTTTTACCGGTTGTACCATGTCTTAGATCGGTGACATTGTTTTTTGGTTAAGTGTTGTTTTTGTTGTTTGAGTTGTTGAGGAAAGTTTTTGCCTGTACTAATTCACCCCCCCCCCTCTCAGTACCAGTTTGGTACTAACTATTCATCATTATTCATCACCTTTCTTCAGCTGTGCGTAACACTCCACAATTATCAACTGGCTATGAGTCAAATGGAGAAATTTACTCCTATGGCTTCAAGTGATAAGGGGGAGAGTTCAACAACGGTTTGCGAAGTTCAAACCAACAAAAACCTTCATCAAATTCAACGATACAATCAACATCAATGTGAATGCTACAACAGGTGTGGCTTCTATATCTAAATTTTCAAAAGAGAAAGACAATTTACTCCTTTGAATGAATCTTTACATAGTATTATGTCTCAGTTATTGCAAAGAAATGTTATCAAACTTCCTCCTATAAAATAATTATTTGTCTTATTAAAATTGTAACTATTTTAGAATAATTATATTTTGAATTTGTGTTTTAATTTATATATCATCATCAATATTTTATTTTATTTTTTGATAAAAGTGGGCAAGCCACTAAACTTATATTTAATTAATTTTGAATTTTGAAAATACAAACGAGCTCAAAGGGCATATCGGCAGGAAAGAACCCGCAAGAAAACCTTCGGTTATGGCCCAAAAAAATTTAATAAAATTTTAAAACCCCATATACCCAATTACATATTTGATTTTGATCACCCTCCCATTACATGGCTTTGAAAGATATACATCATTATCCATTTAAAAACCCCATATACCCAATTACATATTTGATTTTGATCACCCTCCCATTACATGGCTTTTTGAAGATATACATATCATTATCCATATGACCCAAAAAATTATGAGGAGTAATCTGTAGAGGAGGCACACAGCCTCAAGGCTTCCCAAGCTTGCCAAAAAACATATCAACCAATCAGAACCCTGCATCAAAAAAAGACATCAACATATCTGCACACATAGTTAATTCTGAAACCAAGAACTTGAGCTCTCAACAAGGGGCTCTCTATCCATGATCAAAGGAGGAATGATCTGCAAGGGAGATTCTAACTGTGGAGGATCTAAGGCCAAAAAACCAAAAGAGAGCAGAGAATGTAAACCCATAAGCACCACTAATGCTTTATCCACAAACTTAGAGGGAACCGATTCCAGCAAGGATTCAAAAGCATGCAAGGTGTCCCCCAATCTATCACATAATAACCCCATTCTCAACTCGAACAATAAAACTCCACAATGCCCATTATCCAACAGATCAGAGCGAGGAAGATACCCCCCATAATAAAAAGAGCCCAGCTCAAAATGATAATTATCCAATGCATAACTAACAAGCTCCCAGGAGAAAATCGAGGGAGAGATAAATGTATGAACCAAGAGATGGAGTAAATCCTTATCAAGCAAAATGTCATAGCAAATAATAAGAAATCGAGACAAAATCTCAGAGCTAGAAAAGGAAGGACCAAACTGCAACCAGAGAGATCCCAGCAACCTGGGAACCTCAAAATCCACCTGAGGAGTAAGCAAACAGAACACTTCCCCAAGCATTTCAGAATTATTACTGGGAGCCTCATTTTACCTCTTAATCAGGCATTCGACAATGACCCTATATCTTGAAAGAGAAAAAGCACTCGACATATGAAACAGAGCTCAAACAAGAATAATTCAAGTATTTACTATTGTATTTGAGAACGAAATCGGCTTTTAAAGACCAGTTGCCACCAAAAACGTGAACCGAGAAAATCATGGTACTTCATGATTATAAATAAAGCCAATTAAAGCAAGATTAAAGCTCATACAAGATAACACATAAGTAATGGACTTCACACAAGGGTGGCGGCTGAAAAAATAGTACTTCATATCCCAGCCAGTGCCACATAATAAGCTACATACTCCTATCATAATGGCTTCATAAAAAATCATGAATGATTACAACCGAAGCACAACTGAAGTACTTCATAGAACAATAAAGCCTTTAAAACACACGAGCAAGGGCACAGCAGATCAAAACATACCAAATCATAATAACCCATATCAAAACAAATTTGTTGATAGAGCGCCACCTTAATACCATAACAGGTACCCACCCTTGCTACTTATGACAGATCATAAGCATACTCAATAGCCAACTAGGAATTGCCTACTAAGCATGCTTACCACCAGCACATAAATCCCAAACATGCTTACCACTCAAGGCATAAGGGCACTAAAAGATTTTTTATGAGAACATAATTAGGAAAAACCAAGAAGATTTAATGCAAATGTTTCAGAAGGGAAGGCGGGATCTCATCCATACTTATATCTCGCAAATTTGCATTAGTGTCAATGGCTAAGTTTTCCAAAAAATCTGCTATTATATTAATTTCTCTGAAGCAATGAGTGATCAAGAAGGAATCAAAGAAAGCCAACTGTTGTAAAATTAACTCCAAAACATATTGTAATTTCCAACTGTTAGATTTCTTCTTCATAACACATTGGATGGTTACCATCGAATCCCCTTCAATTACAAGATCCTTGATGCCCAAAGATATAGCCATGTCCAAGCCCAGAGACAAGGCCTTAAATTCTGCGAAGTTATTGGACTTATGCCCAACAGCATGACATCTAGCCTGGATAATATTAGCATAATGATCAAAAATTACCATACCTACTCCTGCCAAACTAGGGTTTCCACGAGAAGCACCGTCAAAATTCAATTTAAAATGCACATAAGGAGGGGGCTTCCAAATAGCTATATGTTTTTTGGTTAAAGCATTACTATTTTTCAAAATGGAACCATGAGAAGGCAAGATAGATAAAAGCTTCCAGACCCTAGTCACCCTACTATCCCAGTGTGAAAAAGAAGAGAGATTTTTGAGTTTCTTGAAGATATAAGACAAGACAACTTCTGAAATAGAAGATTCAATTTTCAGTAAAACCTCCTCAAGAGAAGAGCTAGTCTTTTTAAAGATCCTATTATTCCTTTCTAACCAAATATTCCATATTAAGATAGAAGGGGAAGCAATCCAAAGACAAGCATAGAAGGATGAAGCAAACAGAAGAGGCCGGGCTCTGAAGTGTGAAATAAGATCTTTCCCTATTACAAAAGACGGGTTCAATTTATCAAAAAGCCACTGCCAGCATTGAAATGTAAAATCATAGTGAAGGAAGAGGTGAGAGGAGGTTTCCAAAAAAAATTTGCATAACACACAAGTAAAAACATTAGTGATACCAAGTCTATCCAAGCCAATGCCTGTAAGTACCCTATCCTGGGCTGCTAACCAGGCAAAAGCACTAGATTTCGGAAGACAGGTTGAATGCCAAAAGAGCTTATCTGGCCAAGAGGAAGAGTCGTTGGCCGACACAAGAGAGTTATATCCATCCTTAACCGTGTATTTGCTCGAGATGTTCCTAGTCCATACAAGTTCATCTTCAGAATCAGATAGGATAATCATTCTTTCTTCCAAGACCTTTGCAAAATGCAGCTTGAGATATTTCTCAACATCCAAGAATTCAATGGACTTCCATTTAGCCAATTTAAGATCACCATTATGGATTACCTCGAAGTAATCTACCACAAATACCCCCCAAAGGGAAGAAAAGGTAGATATCAAAGGGGACCAATCCCTTATATTTTGTAAGGGAGTATGACCATTCCACATCTCATCCCAAAATCTAACTTTTTTCCCATTATGAACAATCCAAGAAAGATGTGGCAAGATAACGTTCCGACATTTGCAAATAAAATTCCACATAACCGAACCTAAAGGTAGATTTGAAATCTGAAAGACATACTCCCTAGGTCCATTATTCATGTATTTTGCAAACATTAATTGTGCCCAAAAAGAGACAGATTTCTCATACAACTTCCAGACCAATCTAGCTCCCAAAGCCAGATTTTGTTTATACAAATTTCTAATTCATGTACCCCCCTGTTCCTTGGGCAGATAGACTTTATCCCAAGCTACTAAGGGTAGTTTGTTCTTCTCATCTTTATCACTATTCCAAAGAAAGGACCTAAGAGTGTCCGACAGGCTTACTAACATCGATTTAGGGGTGCTTACTACTGACATAAGATAAATAGGGACCAAATTCAACACAGATTTAATCAATACAAGTTTACCTACAAGGCTTAACCATTTATGGCTCCAACATAAAATCCTCTTTGAGATGACCAAAATGAGCTTATCCCAAAAGGATAGATTATTTTGTTTAATGAAAAAAGGTATACCCAGATACTCACAAGGAAGGATACTAGGATCAAAACCCCAAAAGGTCTGCAGTCTCTGCTGAACTAAATGTGATGTGTTAAGGAAGAATATTTTTGACTTCTCAATATTGACTTTTTGGCCAGAAAAAGCTGCATACTTTTGGATAATCCCATTTATAGTATTAGCCTCCCTTAAGGAAGCTTGACCAAAAAGCAGAGTGTCATCTGCAAATAAACAATGTGAAATAGGAACAGGAACCCCATGGATCGCAATCCCCTTCCATAAACTTTTTGATTTTGCAGCCTTAATTGCCCAGCTAAAAGGATAAACAGAAAAGGGGACAGAAGATCTCCCTGCCTCAATCCTCTTGAAGAGGAGAAAAAGCCACAAGGAGACCCATTAATTAAAACCGAAAATCTAGTAGTGGAAATAACAACCTTTATCCATTTGACCCAAGCCTTGGAGAAACCTAATTTGAGAAGAACACAACCTAAAGCCTCCCACTCAACCCTACCATAGGCCTTCATCATATCCAGTTTGAGAATCATAGACAAGACCTTCTGAGTATGGATAGAATGCAGCACTTTGTGAGCCACAATGGCTCCCTCCAGAGTTTCCCTACCAAGAACAAACCCACCTTGCTCTAAGGAGATGATTTTGGGAAGAAGTTTTTCCAATCGAAGGGAAATTGCCTTAGTAAATATTTTATACAAAGTATTGCATAAAGTAATAGGATGAAAGTCTGTAAAGGTCTTAGTGACTTCTTTTTTTAGGATAAGGGCAATCAAAGTGGTATTAAGTTCTTTTAAGATTGACCTATTTCTCCTAGCCTCTTCAAAATCCAAAAGGACGTCTTTGCCCACAAAGTCCCAACATTTTTGGAAGAATAAAGTGGTAAACCCATCAGGCCCCAGAGCCTTGTCAGGATTCATATCAAAAATCGCATATTTAACTTCTTCCAAAGAGAAAGGAGACATCAGCATCCTATTATCTTCCAAGGACACTATAGGGGGAATATCTGAAAGAAAACCGTTCGATCCACATCCACCCTTCGAGGTCAATAATGATTTAAAGAAGTTAACTGCTTCTGATGCAATGTCTTTTGATTCAATAAGCAGCTTCCCATTGGGATCCTCTACACAAGATATCCTATTTCTACTCCTTTTTAGCTTGGTGGAAGAGTGAAAAAAAATTGTATTTCTGTCCCCATCTGAAAGCCACACTTCCCTAGATTTTTGTCTCCAATAAGATTCTTCCCTAGCTAATACTTCCTCTAATTTTGATTTTAAGGATTTTAATTCATCAAACACATGTGAAGCCATACCATGAGTAAGCATGTGCGTGTTTAAAACATTCAATCATATCTTAGATTCTTTGTTTATTCATGAAAAATATTCTTAAAATGTGAAGAATTCCACTCTCTAATATTTTTCTTCAAAAAACTAAGTTTCTTACCAATCTGAAACATTCGAGATCCAGGACAAAAAGGGGTAGATTCCCACCATACCCTTAGAAGGGGTAAAAATGAGGGATCCCTAAACCACATAGGTTCAAATTTAAAAGTAGACTTAAAACTAGGAATACCCTCCAAGATAGTTAATGAGATCGGAAAATTATCAGAACCTGACAAAGGTAAAATAGAGGAAAAAAACTCAAAATCTGATTGTAACCAAGATTCTGAGAGCAAGAATCGATCTAACCTCTCTGCTATTTGAGAAAAATCTCTCCTCATATTTGTCCAAGTAAAAACCCCATTTTGAAATTTACAATCAAAGAGGTCCATGTCAAAAATAAAATTCCCAAAATCAACCATAGTTTTCTTAGTCAGAAGAATGCCTCCTCTCTTTTCACTAGAATCTATGATTGCATTAAAATCTCCCCCAAATATGACTAAAGACCCCTTCCTTAATGGAGAAGCAATCCTTTTTAAGTCACCCCACAACTTACATTTAGCATGAATCGTAGAAGGAGAATAAACATTAAATAACCAAATCTTAACCTTAGAAACCTTGCTAAGAATCAAAAACAACATCCAGTTTGCAGCCAAAGTTACTAACTGGACATCTATATTGAAGTTATTCCATAGAAAAGCTAGGCCTCCAGAAGCTCCAGTAGCTGGGTGTGAAACAAAATTCTAGCTTTTCCAAGATGAAAAAAGCACATCAGCAGAACTCTGAGATAATTTAGTCTCTTGCAACATAAATATATCACACTTAATTAAATCCATCTGGGATTTAATCAAGCGGTTCTTGTTAGGGGCATTTAAGCCCCTAACATTCCAAGAAATAATCTTCATTGACCTCGAAGGGAGGCCGAAGCTCCCATCTTCTCAATAACCAGAGCTTTGGTACTATTACCAAAACAACTTTGTAAATTTCTTTTAACAACCCCTGATCTAGTCACAGAAGGACTAGTCAACAAAGGTTTCCCCTTTTTCTTTTTCCCCTTTAAGGGAGTCGAGGTAGATTTTTTAGGTCTTCCTAGGGAAAGAATCTTTCTCCCCTGACCCATACCAGGAGAGACGGACAAAGTTTTTTGTACCTCTGCATCAATTTCTATTTGAATCTGAGCTTTCTTAGGGGTTCTACCTCGTCTAGGCGAACCAACTGGTGGAGTTAAAAATAAAGAAGTTTGAACGATTGGCAAAGGCTTACCAGATTTTGGAGAAGCTAAGACATCTGCCATAACAGACCCCAAATCCTTAGAAGCCAGGAGCTCAAAAGGATTAGATGTTAAATTAATAGGAAGGGAAGAATGAATCTTACCTAAATCAGTATCAATTGAATCAATAACTCTATCAGCAACTTCCCCTGCTGACTGAGGGGCATGCTTAATGAACAAATCATTCACCTGTTCGACCAATTTTGTATCAGGCACAACCACTTCTGGCATCATATTACAATCCAAATTTACATCCTTATCACAAACATTTTGCCCCTGATGGGCAGGAGAAGAAACAAGATTCAGAATTTCAGAGATTAGAATCGAATCCTGTGGAGTTACAACATTTGGAACCTTAGGACTAGGTTGAATACCTACATCCTTCCTAGGAGGATCCGAAGGGTTGGATTTTGAAGGCAAAACATTATCCTGATTTGGAATTTGGTGCAACCCCAGATCGTTAACAGATTTCCGAGGATGAAACAAAATCTTGGGATCCCCTATGGTGGGACTAGGTGAGATGTTTGAGTGAATAGGAAAAGTTCTAACATCAGGGTTATTCTAAGGTATATTCAATGTAGCCACACCCAAGTGATCCTTATGCAATGAAGGAAAAGTCTTAGGAACAGACTCGGCCAGAGAACAATGTTTCTTAAAATCCATGAACAATGGTGCATCTAGGATAAGAGGGGGTTGAAAAAGTTCATTATCCAACCGTTCAATATTCTAACGCCAAATTCCTTCCTGAGATTTGATGTTACATGTACAGGGATACACACGGTCAGTTTTAACCGAAACACATATTTTTACCAGAACCTCCCCCTCCGAAAAATCCATTCGAGAAGTTATAAAAGAGCCAAATGAATTCCCAATTTGTTGCAAAACAGCAGGATCCATAAATTCAAAGGGGATCTTTGGTAACCCAAACCAGTATGGAATTAACTTCTTTTTTGACCAAGCAGGCACAAAGAAAGGCTTCCATTTTGACACAGACAAGAGGTGATTTCCAAACCAATGATGCTCGGAACCCAAAACCTCAGCGCAAATCAGAGGTGAATCAAAGACAATAACGAAAGAAGATGCTGAAATTAACTGAAAATAATGCAAATTTTTCCAACGTTTTTGCAATTTCATATAAAGCTTAGACAATCCCAATTGATCCCCCCAAACTTCCCCCAACACAACATTCGAATGAAAGCAATGCACTTTCTTGTCAACTAGGGTTCCTACCAAATCAATGCAATGTATCGGCACCCAAACATAAGGAGATTTAATGGGTTCCAGAGGGATGCTTACCATTTCTGCAACTTTAGGGTTAGATATTACCGTGTTCTTCAAGTACGCAGAATGTAAAGGGCCCATCATAGAAACCCTAGTTCCTGAATTCACAACCATTTCCTTCCCAGGATAAGCAATTTTAGGGTTTGATATTACCGTATTCTTCACTGAATGTAAAGTACCTGTCAGAGAAACCCTAGATCCTGAATTCATAGCCTGAACAGAAGATTGAATATCACCACGAAGTCGAGACCATTTTGTTTTCGAGATAAACTGCTGACGAGGTCGTAATCCCTGAGAGTACAGACAACGGGAAGATGATGAAGGAAATTGACGTTGAGAGGAAAAACCCTATCTGTGAAAGAAGCCCTAAAAATAATGCGAAACAGGGCGATATAGATCCTTCTGCCCAGCCTTGGTAATGTGCCAAGCTTTGTCCTCCCATCGACCCTTGGTGTAAACCCACTGCGGAGTATGTGGCGGATCCTCCCAAGCGACATCCGCCCATGAACCCAAATGATGTCTGTCCTCCATACCCCAGATAACATATATTATTATCATCATCAATATTTCAATTATTATAAATTAATATATATATATATATATATATATTAATTTAATGAATTATTTTTATAGTTTTAATTTATATATCATCATCAATATTTTAATTATTATAAATATAAATATATATATATTATTTAACTATATATTAACTCAATGAGTTATTTTTATATGATCATCGAGGTGTTGATCCTAAAGATGTCATACAAATTGAGTAGGGAGGAAGTAGAATTTCAATTAGAATTAGTTAGTGTTACTTTTAAGCATATTTATACAATCAGACAATTTCGAGAGAGATGATAACAGTACCATCTATACTATTAAATCTTATAGATAACTTCAAGGTGTGTGAAAATTAAAGATGGACTAGTGATATTAATACAAATTTGAGCAATTATTATTATAGTCAGACATCCTAATTTTGAACTGCTCAATATCTTAAGTGCTAAGTCATTTTTTAACAAAAAAACTAGTATTTCTTTGAAGATAAATCAAGACCTTACAACTATTGTTTGATGTTTTGGGCATCAATAATGTAGGCACATGAATTAAGCATTTGTTGATCTTTGTTTGATAATGCCCAAAAGAGGTTAGATGAAAATATGTACATCAAGGCATATATTATCGATAATTTGAAGTGTGTATTTATTAGTCATTTCATTCCAACAATCCAAGAATTACACATCACCCTCTTCATCTCTATCTATATGTCTTTCTCTCTACTTATTATTTTATTCTCATTAGATATTTGATGTAGTAATACATTTGAAATTTTAAAAATATGGAATGAGAGTGATTATTAAGAAACTGTATAGTATAATTAATTCTACTTTAATATATTCAAATTATTATGTCTAAAGAATTTTAAAGTTTGTAAAATATTACATCATCATATGCAAAAAATTTGTTCTTAATAGAGATATTAAATGACATAAGTAAAATAGAGGTCCATTATTATTACCTTTTTTCATTTCTTGTAATCTTTCTACCCTCTCATAGACAACCAAAAGTATATCTTCTTATTGACACAACCATTGTGCCTGAATTGGGTGCAAAGTGCTAACAAAAAAGAATGATATTTGAATAAAGTAAATTTGTGTGGTAGATAAAGCATGGTTTTGATGTCATGACAAGAGGTGTTTACCCTTGGGAGGGAAGAGCATTTATAACTGTTGAAAATAAAATATTGAAGCACATACCACAATAATGAGCAACCTAGAACATGTGTACGTGGTCAGGACCAATACGTATTGAAATTGAGGGTGAAGGCGTTAACATCTTCATGTAATTTAAGTGTCTACACTTGACTTCACAAATGACATGCTATAATAAATATTGGTCATGAATTGATCTTTCTTTATCACTTCAAACTCTAGCTAGGTTTTGCTTTATTAGTACAGATATGTGTCATACCAGTGACTTCCGCATAATTGACTATGGAGAATTGACTCCACCTGGATATGATGTGCGAGATTGTGATTGGACGACTTAAATCACACACATTAACCTTTGATTTCTAGGATTAAAAGTGTTAAACACTTAGAGTTGACTGACATTGTCTAGAATTAATATGTTGCTTAGTGTATGTAGTTTAAGGCAAGCTGGCCATCCACGACTTGTATGCATCTTCTATTATCTAAAAGGCAAGTTGCATCACAAGTAAATATGGGTGTTGTTTTCCAAACTGCCATTCACGACACGTAAGAGAATGATAAAGATGGAATGGCTATTCAATCTTCAAGGATGTACCGATGTATAAGTTATAGTGTTATAAGGTTAATTTATGTCTTGGTGCATCTTAGAGACTAAATAGTCATTTCTAACAAAGATATCTTTCAAATATAGAAAAGACTTCAGATTAGAGAATACAATCATCTATTGAGGCGACAATTTTCTCAAAGATGTTCTTTATGATTACACCTTATGGTATTACTTCTCCTACCTAACATGGTAGCCATACCTTCATAAAGTTATGTTCTTTGGATTACATGATTTTTTTATGTATGGTGAATAATCTTCTGCATCTTAGGTTCTCTCTATATATACTTGAATATGTTTCATGATGATGCCATACATCTTGATGATACGTCCTTTCTCTTTATGTAAATGTTTGTGATATTTTGGCATGATGATGACATACATCTTGATTATACTTCCTAGCTCTTTATGTAGAAGTTTCTATACTTTTGCACCTTCTTATTCATTACATGAGGAGTTATTACAAGATAGTTATCTAAATGGTTTATTGCATGTGAAATAGTTTTTATTGAATAATTAGAAATAATTCGATGATAATTTGTTATTGATGAGTGAGCTTATTATACTTACTTTAAATAATAGAGAATTAGAATAGTTTGACTCATCTTACTTGCTATCATTTGTTTGTGAATTTAGCACATGCTTTTATTTTCCATTCTTTTAGCTTATGTGCATATGAGGGTTGCATGAACCTTGTGATACTTTCTCATGATTTATCTTTTGATACTTGTTCACCTATTGTCCACATCACTTATATATCCAACCTAGTTTCAGTAAATGTCATATTCTCTTAAAAATATCACTCTTTCATGTTGGGGATGTTTCACATAATTACCACAAGTTGTTAGAACTACACATCAAAAATAGGAAAACGTCAACATTCCCTATTGAGAAAACCAAACTCAACATCTATCACACTTTATATTTTTCTAGATTGTTAGTCACCAAAGTTCCATACCCTCACCTAGAGAAGCTTGGATAGAAACTAGCAATGAGGCTTGGTTTTATTATTTTAATAAATTTAAGTATTATATATTTTAATACATTTAGATGATAAACTATCTATGTTAGGGTTATATGCAATGTCATTAATTTTGATTTTAAGATGCATTACTACATTTTATATATTTTCAGTAATAAATGTGTTTCTAAATTTTTCTTTAGATAATCAAATTATTATGATATAAATTAGTAGGTGTATTGCATTTTATTCTCATAATTTATATATCTAGAAATTTATTTGGATTAAATAGATTGAGCTTGTGTAGGCTACATGCAACATGGAGGGCCAAACAAGGTCAAGAAGAGTATCACATTTCATGGACCGTATTATCACTGTATCAAGGGAAGTTATAGTACTCAATGGATAGCATGGAGGAAGTGAACTTATGGTGTTATCAAAAGGTATTGATGAAGCCTACATTGAAAGGAACAATATATATGGAAATTTGAAATGACATTTGTTAGAAAGGGGAATTATATACATTGGTGATGTAGAAAGGACTTGCTTGATATTCATACATAAAGTACAAAATGTGAGTTGACAAAAATATATATATAATTTATGTTAACAGTGAGAAAAATATGAGCTCTACAACTTTCGGCTTGTTGGTTTTCAAATTTCTAGTCATTTGTGGTAAATGTCATTCGAAGATGGTGGGTTGTTGGTGCCCCAAGAGGCACATTTTGACCCAGGAGACTACGCTATTAATAAAGGAGAGAATAATATCTCTCCAAATAATGTATATGTTGGAGAAAAGCTTGACTTTGTCAAATCTAGAAAAGTTACACTTTTTGTCAAAAAGAGAATAAGGACCTTTTGAAAGATTAATTGTTTTTTGGAGGAGTTGCTCTCATTTCTTGGGTAGATAAACATTGGCAAAAACACTTGTTCCTTCAACTACTTTACCTTTGCTTAGGTTAAATTTTTTGAAGTTGGAATCGGTATTTCTCTTCCAGAGAGTTTCTTGGATGAGGTTACTATGGATCTATCTATGACTTTGATAGGTAAATTATATACTTTTAGATCTAATGTGAATCTTGTTCATCAATGTGCTTTAAATGCTTAGAAATTAAAGGGTTTTTTATTTTTAGATTCTCCACAAAAGAATATATGATTAAGGTCTCATCAAAGGGCTCCTAGTTCTTTGATAAGGGAAACTGTAATGGTCTATCTCTTCGTAAGTGGAGGCCTAGTTTTGACCCCAACATTGATTTGGGTAGGGTAGCTCCTACCTAGGTTCATTTACTACACCCCCCCAGAATACTAAAGTCGTAATATCTTGAAGAGTATGGTTGATTCTTTTGGGACACTTATTATTATAGACAAAGTGAATCTTTATAAATCTCCTCTTATCTTTTCTAGGATCTGTGTCAATATTGAAGTCAGTAAGCCCCTCCCTCAAAGTGTTAACCTGAACTCTAGATATGGGAAAACATGTCAACCTATTGTGTATGAAAATGTGGGGTTCTTTTGCTAGGATTGCTTCAAACTTGGCCACCTCATCAAGATAAATGTTGTATTCCTTCCTCCCAAAACCCTTCAAACAAAGGTAAGGAAGTCCTTAGAGGCCCACCTAGTCAATTGTTCCTTGGGAAAGGTTTATTATCCTTTAATTTTTCTAAAGTAAGTACCCTCTAAGGAGGGTTTATCCTTGTCTGGGAAGGTTGTTTCCTAGTCCAAGGAAGCGACCTTTAGTCTTGAAGAGGGATAAGTCCTTGAGACAATGATGTAGAAAAAGTCTAAATTAATAAATAAATATGAGTAAATGTTATCAAAGAGGGAAAAAATAATGTTTCATAAGAAAATTTGGATGTGGACCCCTTGTGTGTGGACCCCTTGTCAAAGAGGGAATCAAGGAGATAACTGATATCTTTGTTGATTCGCCTGAGCCTAGGAAATCTGAGAAGCTCATGATCATGACCCAGAAGCTTTCCCATGATGTCGAGGTTATGAAATGTAAACATGAGCAAAGAATTGAGAAGGTTGAGCAGTCTATGGAGGAGATTAGGAATAATATTAAGAATCTGGTCAACATTAGTAAGGAGACCATGAATAATAGTATGGAGGGGCTCAAAAAGATCAATGCCATGCTGGCAGCATACAGATCCAATCCTATTGACAGTGACCCTGATGACAGTAACAGAAAGAAAGATCTAGGCAGTGAAGACTTTGTTGTTGGTGGCAATAAAACTACGGGCCCAAGTTCCAAGACCAGAAGCAGGAGCAACAATAAGGGTACCTCCAGGTTCATTATGGAGGAATTGGAGGCAATCAACAAGGCTACCATCTATAAGAATAAGGAGTTGGTGCACTTGTTTATCTTTATCAAAAACTAGGAAAGACAAGCCTTTATCCAGGATCAACAAACAAGGTTCTACTCAGTTTGCAGTGGCTACAAGAATAGTCACAGAAAATACTCCAGTGGTTGCAAGAATAGTCCTTGATCAAGATAATGATAAGTACATAATGAAAAGTAACTGATAAAAGAAATCAAGGGAATACTCACTAAGTGGGCCCCCTTAGTAAGCATCCAAACAACTGAATCAAATGCCTGAAACTTAAAGTATCATCTCTATCAATACAAAAGTACTTAATAACACAACAACATAATGTTGGAAGTCTGTCTCTTCAACTAAATTAGAATTGTATTACAAACTCTAAAACTGTTCTTTTTCTCAACCACCGTACAAGAGAACGTGAGAGATTATTTAAAACATGAGATTCCTAACTAACTAGCATACCACTCTCAAAGTTCTAGGATGCTTTTATTGAACAAGGAGAAAAAGAAGGTAAAGTTACAAGCATTGAGAATCAGTCAAAGTCTATTGGAACAACAAAGAGAATCTAGTGTAACTCCTGACCTAAATTTACTCCTACAACAAAGGAAATCATTTAAGTCTTTAGATAAGTCATAATGAACCACCTTCAGCTGCTAGTTGACTCTTTCAATGATAATCCTCATTGTCTCTTTTACCGGTCAACAACTCCACGATCTTTATTGCTGAACATCTTGGACTGGTTCAACATTCTTCTTTAGTCCTGCATGAGATTATTAACATGCACAAATATAGGCCTAATTATCCCTATTAGAGTAACATTCAAATCTACATGCAACATTACCATGGATACTCCTCATAGCATAATTACCTATTATATTACATAAAAAAGAAACATATATCAAATGAGTTCATGTCATATGACCACACCATCAAAACATATAAAGTCTTATCACTTAGCAAAGGTTCTGAACTCAAAAGACATATCTAGACTCCTAATGTCCCAGTAATGACAAATAAACATAGATAAAATAGATCCATTCTTTTGGCTTATCACGTGGAATGCTCCATGAAGGAAGTGAAATAATCAGCCTTCAAAAATTGGCCAATAGCGTTTCCAATAGCTTCATAACTATAATTCTCCCAAAACTAAAGAGGGAGATTCGGAAGCTGCACCCACATTGAAAACACATTAATTAGTTTGGTAAGGGGGTTGAAAGAACAAATCCAAGGCTTGAGGGAGAGATAATTCTCTCTCCAAGACTAACTTTTATGAGGTCAATTTATGTCCTACAAAGAAGCAAAAGCAACAATAAAGAAACCTTTTGTGGAGAGGAAAAGTTTAATCTTGCCAATCCTAAGAGACTACCAAGAACCCACAACCCAATGGTGAAGATCTGATAGGGAAGGCCAAAGACCAAACTATGTACAAAACAAAGTCATTCAAAGGTAGAAATCTTCATTCTTGGCCACATCTTCACCACAGACCACCACAGGAGGCTAGCACAAGGGAGTGGATGAGAAGACCTATGGAGAAGAGGATAAATAGTAGGCCTAGGCACCTAGACAATGCTATGTGCATCCCCAACCAATGAACCAAAGAAAGCAACCCCCCCATAACTAGGTAGAGGAGGAGTAGTAGCTATTAGAAACACTTGTCTTAGTTGTCATTGATGTCAAACCTAGTGATCCAGATTGGTTTGGATGTGATGCAAAATAGTGGAAGATAGGTATGTATGATGCAAATGGTAGACCCTAGTTGTTGTTGATGTATTGCAGTCATGATTATTGCTCTAGAAATATCTATTATTAGAATGAGGATACGTTTATATTTATATGAGAATTTTTGGTGTTGGTTGTGACAATTGGTTTCATGCTCCAGTCACTCATCTATCCTGATGGTGTGCAATTGACTTATCTCAGAGGTACAGTCCTCCATTTTTTGTGAAGTTATGGTAGTGCAAGTTTGATATGATTGTTGTATCCATGGTTTTGGTGATCCAGAAGTCATTCTTTGGATGTTGTGCTCCAGAAGTATATTTAGTTATGCAGAGTTGAGAAAATATGCGTGGTTTGGTTTCCTCTAGATTCTTATTTCTTGATGATTAGTTATTCATATCTTTAACCTTGTAATGTTGAGTTGGATCATGACCATTGTGCTCCAGTAGCATCTTACTGTGGAATTTTGAGGACATGCTCTTTTCGAGTTAGGCCGAGCTTGAAAGATTATATTATTGTTTTTCTCTAGTGTTTGTAGCATGTTATATGACCATTGAAGACATCATTTGGGAAAATATTAGTAAGGTCGATACACACACACACACACACAATCACATTATGTTTGGTGATGTGTGAGATATATAAAGTATGAGAAATGAATTGTGATAGAGTAAGTGGAGAGTAAGGTGGCAAGTGACAGAGTAATGAAGTTGATGCTAATTGAGTAAAAGATAAGGACAAATCTAGTGTGATAGTTTTTTGGACCAGGCAGATAGTGGAGTGGTTTATAGAGTTTTTCTTAATCAGTTCTACTACAACAATTGGTGTGTTATTTGAACTTAACATGAATTGATCCCATGCATATGTAGATACAAATTTCTCAGTTTATTTTTTTTCTTTCCGACGGTTGGACATTGTAATCGGGGCAGTGAGCCCTATGTAAGTGAGCTTCTTTTTTTAATCCCATATAACTAGTTATATTATCTTGAGATTTAACTCTCTCCATGGTTTTTCCCATTTGGTTTTTCCATGTATAAAATTTTGGTGCCTCTCTTATGGTAATGCATGTTGTGCATTTTTCTTCTATTGCCTATTTCAATTCATGTTAATGACATCTAATATTAAGATAAGTTTTAGATTATAAAAGCAATCCATTTTTTATTGGGGAGTATTGATTCCCTGCCTCCCCCCCACCCTCAATATTTCGGTCTATTCAATTGTAGCACAAGAATTATCAAACCTATAACAGGGAATGAAAACCCCTCATGATGCATAGCAAAAGAGCCCATTTTTTTAGTAGAAGGTGAGAGCACACCAAAGGAGGCCCTAACACAATCACCAACAACATCAAAAAATATTATAGCATCATTGAGGACCTCAAACAACCCAAGGTATGAACTAGTGACAGCCTTCATAGAGGCATCTAGCATATCCTTAGTATGCACACCCACTTCACATGCTGGAAGAGGAATCAACAAGACTCTACCTAGGATGCCCGATAGCATAGGAGAGGGAAATGTAGATGTCTAAAATTAATTAAATTAATATTTATTTAATTTAAGCCTTTCCACATAATTAAACGATTTAATTGTGTTTGTCCACTTCTTATTAAAATTAGTTAAATCAAATATAATTAATTTTATCACTATGGCCTTATAATTAATTTATTTAAAAATTAATTATTCCCCGTTCTTCTAAAATCATTTCACCTTCATTATTTCCTCTAAACCTTGATTAGTTAATTAATTTCAACTAACTAAGATAATTGTCTGATTCCTACAAATCACTCTTCCCAATCCTATCATCTATCCTAATTCATGATCACCATTTTCCTCAATTATATTCCTCCACTCATTCTTTCTCCTCATGTCACATCCTCCTAACATTCCCACTTGCATTTCTAATCCCTCATTAACACACCTAATCAGTCCTCCTAATCATTTGCACATCACTAATCACCATTATTAGGGACGAGTCAACCTCTTACCATAAATGACCTCTCTTATCTCACCTTCCAAACCTTAAATGCACCAACTTTGGTCTATTCAAGGAATGTCACATTCCTTGAATCTTCCCATGCCTTCTCTTTCCAAGGAATTTTCAATTCTTTTCTCCATCTATTCTTTCCACACATCCATTATTCTAGAATTTGTAATTCCTCTTGTCCTCTCCCAAGGAATTTTATATTCTTTTTTCTCTTTCCAATATTCATGGGGAACTCTTTCCCATGCACTTGAGAAGTGTGGAGACAAGAAATGCCTTTAAGGCAAATCTATTGGATATCCAAATTTTTCCTCTCAATCCTCTCCCACTTTCTTTCAATCCTATCCATTCATTCAAAATCAAACTTAACCCTTCATTTTTTCCCTCTCCAATCTATAAATTGGAATCTCCTCTCCTCACAAATCATCCATATTTTATGAAATTTCATGTTGTCCATTTGAGTCATAAAATCATCCATAGTACCCTCATAATGTCAAAATATTGCCTCGTAAGCCAATCCATCTCATCCACAGTTATCGTTTAACCCAATCCAATATTTTTGTGTAGGGGAGAGAAATCCACACATCCCTCATCAAATGAGCAAATCAAGTGGAGCACTTGGGCACACATCCACTTCTAGCTCAATCAAAGGAAGAAGAGAAGATTAAGGTAGAATGTTTTTTTACTTTCATTTGAATGCATATTTGTGTTTTTATATTTGATTTATGAAATTTACCATTGACCTATATTTTCCCCTCTTCATTTTGGCATGCCCAGTGGGACCCCAAGTCCCTTGTATTGGAACCCTAAATTTTTGCAAAATTGAATTTTCCTAAATGCGAAAAATCAATGAAAACCATAAATCATCCTTCTCTAAATCCTAAGACTGCCAAATGGATTTGCCTTGAAACCTCAATTTCACCCCTTTATAAATAAGTTCATGTGTCCATTTATAGCCCCCTAGAGTCAGACATGACAATATTGTGAAGTATCAAGTTTTAGTGTCTCCGATCAAGTTTATAGTTTAAATATCACAACTCTTCCGAGTAGCCATTTTGGAAGGTCAATATTCAATTCTTGATGTGTTTCCTCTCCAACCAACTATTCCCTACAATTTCCTTAACAATAATAAACCTCTATGTCCATTTGTAGAACCTTGGGATACCATTTCCTATTTTTCTCGAGTCAACTCCATTTACAATTTGTTCAAATTGTTGCCTACACATTGCAAATTTTATCAAAGTGACATCAAAATTAATACTTCACACCCAGATGACCTTTCAACCAAACTAATTGATCATTGAAATTATCTATGCTACAATAAACTCATATACAAATTCTCAAAGCCCCAACAATCCATTTGATATTTTGTCCAAACCAAAACCAAATGCAATTTATGCCAATTTGTTATTTGTACAGTGTTATAACCAATCAAAAGACCTACTTTGAAAATTAATTTTTCATAATTAAATGATTTTTAAGTCAAGCCGATTGATCCTAGCAATTCACAATATGATGCAGGGGCATCCGGGAAACTCATCCAGCTGGAGTAGTTGACCGAGGAGGTGGCCTTGGAGATTGTTGTGTTTCTTCATGTTTGTGAATTTAGAGTTGCGGATTTGGGTTTAGCATCTAGAGATCATTGTCTAAAATTTATTCAAGATTCATGGTAATTGGATTTTATTTCGGTGAGATTGATTTCAATATGGTTCTGAATTGGTTTGTTCTTGCTATGTTGAGTTGGTAGAGTGTGAATTGGGTTGCGGATGGTTTCCGTAACTTGTGGATCATATGGGAGTGTTATTTTGGACCTGACTGGTGTTCTTAGAGGTCCATGCAAAGTTCTAAGCATTACTGGAGGTGTTCTTGGTGATTTGACCAACGTGTTTATGTTTACATGTTTCATCATAAACCGGAGCATTTTGGCTGACTTGATTATGTTGTTAAGGCTTACATATGGTATAAAAGGGAAGTAAGGAGATTCATTTGAGGGAGGAGAGATCCACGAAAGATAAGAATCAAGAAAGATGTAGATTCTAGAGGATTGCGGTGTTCCGGTCCGGTGGACTGAGGCCTAGATTAGCAAAGCATTACCAAAGGCAGAGTTGTTGAGAAAATGATCTGTGGATCATAGATTTGAGTTGTTTGAATTATTTTTTTATCTTGGGATATGACCTAGCATCTATAAAGCTTGAGGGCATATGTAATTCATTAAATTATTATAAGGATGGCTCTTTTTATGTTTTCCCCCATTATACCTTGTTTTGTGTCAGTCGATTACCGATATCTTTCATGGTGTTTATGTTTTAGGCAGCAAGGTGGAGTTGTCCTTCATTGGACCTCCCTACCTTGACTGCATCAGATGGTATCAGAGCTCGGAGCTAGTTTTGAACCGGTTGGAAGGAGATAACTTGAGGCAACTTGAAGACTTGTTCAGACCGCCGAATGTTGAGGCAGTGCAAGGCTTGCAAGTAGACCGTCGAACCTAGGAGCAACAGCTTGGGGCAGTTGATAGGTGGAGTAGAACCGATCATCAAATTGAGGGAGTTTATAAGGTTGTCCATTAGATTTCCAAGGAGAGGCAACTGGAACTTGTAGTCAGACCACCAAAGCTGAGGCAGTTACAAGTACCTATGAATAGATTGCTGAAATAGATTTGATGTAGCATTGGTTGTGGCATGTTGCAGATCAAGTGATGGGACTCACTTTCAATTAATCTTGAGAATCTGATGTAGGGGCATCCAGGAAATTCATCTAGATGGAGCAGTTGACCATGGAGTTGCTGATTACCGAGGAGGTGGCCCTGGAGATTGTTGTGTTTCTTCATTTTTGTGAATTTAGAGTTGTAGATTTGGATTTAGCATCTGGAGATCGTTGTCTTAAACATATTCAATATTCATGGCATTTGGATTTGATTCCGGTGAGATATCGATTCTAGTATGGTTCCAGATTGGTTTGTTCTTGCTATGTTGAGCTGGCAGAGTGTGAATTGGGTTGCAAATAGTTTATGTAACTTGTGGATCATATGAGAGTGTTTTTTTGGACCCAACCGATGTTCTTGGAGGTTCGCGCGAAGTTCTAAGCATTGTTAGAGGTGTTCTTGGTGATTTTCCCGACGTGTTTATTAAGGGAGGAGAGATCCACGAAAGATAAGAATCAAGAAAGATGTAGATTTCAAAGGATTGCAATGTTCTAGTCCGGTGGACTGAGGCCCAGCTCAACAGAGCATTATCAGAGGCAAAGTTGTTGAGCAGATGATTTACAGATCATAGATTCAAGTTGTTTGAATGATTTTTTAATCCTGGGCTGTGACCTAGCATCTATAAATCCTGAGGGCATATGTAATTCATTAAATTATTATAAGGATTTCTCTTTATTCCATTTTCCCTGATTATACCTTGTGTTGTGTCAATCGGCTACCAGTATCTTTCATAGTATATATGTTTTAGGCTGCAAGGCGGGGTTGTCCTTCATTGGACCTCCCTACCTTGACTGCATCACAATATGTCCCTTTACCCCTGTGCGAGATTATAAGTCTTCATGATCTAATATGACATATTTTCAAGGCCTAAACCATAAGAAATTTGAAAGGGTTTGCTCATTGCATTTTTAGAGACACATTCCTCAGAAGCCTAATTGGATGATTAAAATTTTGAAATCCAAGAATGACCTCACAATTACGTGTGGTAGAAATTTTTTTGATACACATGGTTACATGCCTGTGTGATTTCGTGAAGATTGGAGGAGTTTTGATAAGCTTTTAAATTATTTCTTGACTTCCTCAAGCCAAAAAAATGCATCCGAAAAATGGTTACCCACCTATTATTTTGGTCCCAAGTAACTCTAGTTCTGATTTTGTGATCATCCAAGATCATGGCATATTATTTTAATCTTTCCTCGAGCAAGCAATGTAGCCAACATAGTCAATTTACAAAGTAGGTACTTGAAATTGGCGAGTTGCTCAAAAATAGACAAGAAACTCATGTTTTATTTTAAATAATAGAAGCTCACTTGTTTTCATGGCTCAAGGATGCGCAATTTGTTCATAGTGGAATTACTCCAAAATGATCGCAACAGAAATTAAAAATTTATTGATTTCGCTAAAGTTCAATTGTAAAAAAAAAACATTTTAAATGTTTTAAAATATTATTACAAAAATTAAATGTTAATGCTCTCATTTAATAAAGTTTCACATTAATATTTTAAAATATTAATGTTATTCGTTGTTTAGCATGGGTAAAAAATAAGTGTTTTGGGGAGGCTACGATTGAGCCATATATGGCCATTTCGTAAAGGACAAAGGCTGGAACCCTAATTTGTATGAGAAATAGCAATGGAGGTGCTCAAGAAATGAAACAATCTGGAAAATGGATCTGCACTATAATAATAGAGTGACATATGTGTAACATAGAAAATAAAATAGAAACCTAAAAGCTCCTACATTACCAATGAAACAAGTACAGAAAATAAATTCAAAAGAAATGAACTCCCCTTTGGTGTCTCATTGTGTCCTATCACCTTCTTCTCTTGAATCAAATGATTTGATTTTCTCTCAGGCTACATTAGTAATAATCTTTAAGATGACAAAGATGAACAAACAGTAGTCTTTTTATGCTAAAATGCAAACTAAATATGCAAAATGATATTATAAAGATATGATATCTAAGCTAATCCAAAGGCACGCTGTGAAAATACTCAAAATGCTCTAAAACAACTGGAGTGCAAAATTACGATTAGTCTCAAATTACTGAAAAATGTACCTTTTATAGAATTTGCATGAGCAAAATCCTATGTGGCAAAGATGAGCGGTTGAGAGTGAATCTTGATAAGTTGATGGCTATGATTTGATTGGTTAGGATGTGAGAGAAGAAGGTGGAAGATGTTCCTCCTACACATGCAAGATAGAGGAAAAGGTGGAAGAAAGATCCAAGTGGCAGCTTCCTAGGGTTGACCACAGTTGAGATATTCCAAGAATATAGGATAGTTGGAGACAATCTAGGAAATGAAGGACAAGTGGAGTTTGATCAAGATGAGGTGGACACAACCTCCTTCGAAGATGTAGGAGTAGTGGAGGGAATAATTGAAGTGGGAGTTAGAGATAATGTACCTATTAAAAATTAGGAAAAATTAATATTTAGCCACATGAAGAATGAGTTGGCATGATAAGATGATGTGGAAATTGAATGAGATGGAAAAGTTGAATAATTAAATAATTTTGAATTATTTAATCAAGAAGAACTTAGGAAGATAATTAATTAAATAATGAGTATTTAATTAATTGGTTGAAAATAAAAGAATAGGATAAATGAATTAAACTAAATAAACTTTTCAATTTATTTATTTAATAGAAGAATAATCATTAAATAAATAATAAATATTTATTTAATATATCATAGCCATTTTAAGGTGTATACATTTTGCCCTTCTTTGAGACGATGTTGAAACAACATTGTTTCAAAGAAAAAGAAAAATTAAAATCAAGTCTCGATTTTTTCCCTGACATTGATAAAATATTGATGGTATATGCCCCCTCGAGAAGTTGATTTGCGAAAGATTTGGATAAATTTGTTTGAGCAATCAATCTCACAAAATATTTAATAGTGCACAATTAATTGTGACAATTTAAAATTTTGAAAAATTAAAATGCCCCTCACTTTGGAAATATTTATTTCTCCTCATTAGGTCAAAATTAGGTTATAAAAGGTAACTTGGCCCCATTCCCACCTCATTTGCACACTTAGCTTTTGAATTTGGGAGATAGGAGAATGGGAATCCTATTTGGAGCCTTTTAGAGTGTTGTCAGTTGCCAGGATGGTGATTCCACTTCATAGTTGTCGTTTTGAGTGGGTCAGGAGATTCCAGAGGCCACCAAAGTATGGTCCCCTGGTAGGTATTTGAAATCTTGGCCTGATGTGAGTTTTTTAAGATTTTAGGCTGATTTTTTTAGTTGAAATCGCATATTGTCATTTGTTTTTCCGTTTTTCCCTTTAGTTTTAGCACATTTAATGAATTTTTTCATGCATATGCGATTAGTTTTAGTGCTTCCATTTTTTTAACGCTTTTTCTTAATTTTTTCACGCATATACTTTGTCTTTTCATGCTTTCATATATTTTTCGCATTTGTTTTGTTTTTCCACACTTTTGTATGTTTGTTTAGTGCATATGTATAGATTAGCGCCTTTGTCCTTTTTTATTGTGTATTTGCCAAATGTTGTTGCGCATTCAGTTTTTTGGCGCATATGTTAATTGATATAGTGCTTTCATTGATCATTGTAGCGCTTTCACATTTTGTAGCACATGTGTTATATTTGTTAGTGCCTATGTTGAGAACTTTAGCATTTTTGTTATGAAGCTATTTTTTTGATAGTTTGTTCAATGATTGAATTTGATAAAAATTATGATGAATGATTTGTTTCATTGATATTTTCTCAAAGAAACTAATCTAGTCTCTGATGAAGAGTTGATAGGCTAGGAAACGTTTTGCCATTGATAGTTTGAATGATTGATAGATAACTGACTTAGATAACATTGTTTGATCATCCAAGAGGTTTTAGATCTCCTCCAGTGTCTGGAGAAATTTCCTTTTGAGGCATTTGATCCCTGATTTAAATGCTACAGTGATTAGGCACATAGATGCTTGTGGATTGAGACATCTCTTGTATATGTCTGAGATCAGGGCGAATAGGAAGCTACTGTCAGCACTCACAGAGCGGTGGCATAGTGACCACAACTCTTTTCATCTTCCTACTAGAGAGATTAGTGTGACCTTGGAGGATGTTTATAGGATTCTTTGCATCCCTATTACTGGTGAGCTTGTTCAGTATGATCATCGCGAGCTAGGTGGCACGATAGCTTTGCGGAGAGTGTTTAGTGAGGAGATGAGTAATGGCTCTGAGGTGAGATGGGAGGATACGCCTCTAAGGACATGATATATTTATTGTGAGCCTCTACCCTCTATTTTAGTTGGTTTGATTGGAGGTTTTATCTATCCTGATAGGAGATCTCGTGGTATTTCAGTTGGTTGGGGACGCATTCTATTGTGGATGATGCAGCACAAGATACGATATGCATGGGGTGTGTGTATGTTAGCACATTTATACCATGATTTACATCAGGTCATATATGATGGTGCAACTAGTATGGCTTCAGGTGTTATACTTTTACAGATATGGTGTTGGGAGTACAGTTGTCACATGACCTATACATGAGCGGGTTTGAGGAGATGGACAACCATACATATATTTATAACAAGGTATCATTACCCAGCCCAAGTTGGGTAAGATTTGAGTACTGGAGATATGTTTTAGATACTATGGATACCGTTGTTTAGAGGCCATATGTCACTTGTGAGCCATGGCTAGATGATGCTAGAGTACTTCCAGTGATTTATCAAAGCCGATATCTTATTGGGAGGACACCATATGTCATTGAGAGACAACTGATTGATTGAGTTTATAGAAAGATTGGTAGAGTACAGGAGATGCCACAGGGAGTTGCCTTGTATGTGTAGACATACAAGGATAGGTCACAATGGGATCCATCTCTTCCATTTGATGTTGTCTATGCAGTTTATTGTTATGCCATATACGGCATATGATCTTCGACCACACATATTGGATGCTAGTATGACAGAGGAGTATGCCTGGTATTTCATAGAGCATCCATTTCCCAGATTGACAAATCCAGCAGAGCCACCACCTAGTTCAAGTGACTTGGATGATGATGATAGGGACCCTCAACCAAGGAGGAGATGACAACATGGTGGTCGGGGTGGAAATGACGACAGAGGAGGTAGGGCTTGAGTATGTGGTGGACCCTTTGGAGTTGGAGTTAGAGGACTTCCTATGGCTATTGACAGAGCGAGAGACAGAGGTGGGAGAGGTGGTGATGCAAATCGAGGTAGAGCTAGAGATGTAGGTTGAGGCACAAAGGGCAAAGGTAGTCCACTGCGGATTGTGCAGGATATCTAGGGTGTTGGTGGCTACGTGGGTTATGATATAAAGGATGATGTACCTCTAATTAGGCAGAGGGTAGTTAGACCACAACCTATACAAAAACCACATGTACAATAAGTAGAGACACAATAGCCAGTGCTACAACCAGCTCAGGATGACAAGGATGACTTAAGGGCTCATTTTGTGCAGTTATAGGCACAGATTGATTAGCTTCAAGTTTAGATGCAGGCTTTGACATTAGAGAGAGATGGTGCCATTGAGAGGTACAGACGAGCTGAGAGAATGTTAGAGGTTGTTGAGAAGGTGGGAACACAAAGAGTGCATGGTGACACTATTAGAGAGATGGTTTTCACTGGGAAGCAGATAGCTCACTGGTGTGGTTTATATGAGAGCGTTGTTCCTCCTAGTGAGAGAGAAGATAGTTATGTTACTACTTATCAAATTGCCATTAGTTTCTATAATCAAAGTCATACTATATATTCTAGTTGGTAAGCATTACCGAATCATGCAGTCGATACACACAAAGAAGTCGGTATGAACAATCTAGTCGGTTACAGAAGGAAAATAGTCACAGAGCCCAGTATACACCGAGCTATCTACCGAGTGTTATTTCATGTCTACCGAGCAGTAAAGATAATACACCGAGTGAAACGTGTTACCAGATTCATTGAACCTGGACACACATATGAAAACGTGTTACAAGATCGAGGCACATAGAACCGTTATCACATTGGAAATTGCACATATAGCTTTTGTATAATTTTGAGGTCATCTAACCAATGAAATATTTTGCATGGTTATTTATTCGAGAAATCATGTTTGTAAGATCGAAGCAATGAATCAGATCACCGACTTAAGAAGTCTATTTATACAGCATGAATTTAGGGTTAGAGACATATGTGAATAAGATATATGTGTGTATGAGAGAAATATGTTTCCATATGTGTATGAAGCAAGACTTATGTGATACATGAGAAATCACAGAGTATTATGACTATTACAGAGACACAGAGGTCATCAAGAAGGTTATCAGAGAACAGTCAAAGAACAGAGTAAATAGAAGGGTTTACCGAGTTACTTTATGAGTTACCGAGGTATGCTATAGGCAAGGTAATCTTATTTTGAGCACATAGAATCTGCTACAGCATTTTAGATGTAAAGTTGCAGATATTTGTAAAGTCTTATTGTAATATTTTAAAGTTGTAAGAGAAACCTTTAACAGGGTAAAAGACTCTAATCAAGTCTATAAATTGTAAATCCTCTAACCAGGTGCGGCATTTATATAAAGTGTTGTTGAATCCTGTAGCAAGGTAGATCTAACAGATCTTGTTACTCCTAACAAGGTAAGCTATCAGAAATGGCTAAATATGTAGCTCTAACCAAGCACTCTTTATTATTGCAGTAGTGAAGTTGTGGGTGTCATCCCCACCGCAGTTTTTCTCTCTAACCTAGAGTTTCTGCGTAGCCAAAATACATGTGTTATGGATTGAATCATGTATGATTGTTACTTATTTGTTTTAGCTTTATGTTATGTTACAGCAGTTTTTGGTTTATGCATAACAGTAAAGATATTGTTGAAAGAAGGATTTGAAGTACTGATTCACCCCTCCCCTCTTAGTACATTAGCTTTCCATATTGGGCCTAACAATCGGTATCAGAGCTTGAATCTTGGAAAAGGATTTAACTGCCTAAAGAGAAAGATCTTATCAATGGAAGGCTACAAACAATCTCGGAGGATTGTGTATCTGCAAGAAGAATTGGATCATGCTAATCAAGTGATTGCAGACATGCAAAGGCAAATGCAAAAATCTCTAAAAGTGAGAAGAAGATTATCTGATGATCTACAGGACTCTCAAGAGTTAGTGGAACAAATTGAGACATCATTTGAGAATAGTATGTCTGAAGAGACTAAAGAAATGTTTGGACAACTGAAAGAAAATAACAAAGCACTGGCTGAACAACTAAAAGCAATGAAAAGAGAACATGAACATTTCAGTACACAGATGACTGAAAATCTTGATGCATTGAGGACAACCGAGGACAAAGTAAGAGATCTAGAAAGAGAGAAACAACAACTTGAAGCTTTAGTATCTGATAAGGATGATGAAATCATAAGGTTGACTGGGATTCAACAAAATATGACAGATCAACTAGGTTATGCACATCATGAAGCAATTCTAAAGAATGATGAGAATCAAGCATTGAAACTTGAAGTATCAAGGTTGACTGTTGAACTTGAAACAGAGAAGAAATCCAAGGAAACAGTGAAGAAGAGTTATGAAGTGTCAAAGATGTTGGATGAGCAACTGAACACAAGATGACCCTACAAAGAAGGAGGACTCGGTTACAAAGGAAAAGACTCTATCGAGAAGGGAATCTACACTATCGAGAGAGGAGAATCATCAAAGCAAGATGGAAAAAGGAGTAACATCAAAAGGAAGAAGCCTATTTGCAACTACTATGGAAATCAAGGTCATACTGCCAACATGTGTCAAATCAGAAAAGGTAAGCAACTGAATGCCACTAAGACCAATGGTTATTGTTACAATTGCAATAAATATGGTCACACATCTAATCAATGTAGGACAAAGTCTGTTAATAATTATCAGAAGGCAAAATTCAAAGGGTTTTGTAAAAACTGCAATAGATATGGACATAGTACTGAGAAGTGTTGGTTTAAGCAAAAGAACCACATGTGGTCTACACACCGAGCAAATACTAGAGGTTACCGAACTCACACAGATCCTTACCGACAATATTTTGCAGTACCATGGGATTACAATACAAGGATATGGTGTGAATGTTGTGGAAGATATGGACATATAAGTGCCAACTTCTTTATAAGGTTTGGAATGAACAACCGAAGATCATGGAGAAATCCTGGTATGGCATGTTTTCATTGTCACAAAGTTAGACACTTGGCTGGAGATTGCAAAGATCAACCTAGAGAAGACACTGAGGAAATAAAAGAGAAATTAAAGATGATTTGGAGAAAGAAGGAAATTGTGTCAAATAAAGAAAGCACCTTACCTACCGAGTTAGGTGCTCCCACTCCAAATTAATCGGTAAAGGTATGAAGGGACTGCATTCTCACAAGGTTAAATCTTAAACAGTTCCTATTTTAGTATGTACTGAATTCAAAATCTGCATAGTAAGATGTAGTAGTAAGTTTGAAATTCTATCAAAGTCTTTTGGAGCACTTTACAGGAAATCTGTCAAGTCGGTGAATTCAGAAAGCCTGTCAAGTCAGTATATGAAGGAAATTTGGTTACTCGGTTAAAGCGCAAAAAGGGAAAGAAAGTTAAGTGAACCGAGTGCATTTAATGTCTTTGACCTAACTTGCACGGAGCTCGATAAGGTATTTTTGAGTACTTAAAGGTTTTTCGCAGTCATTTTCATTCACCAAGTTTTCGAGAAGCAGAGCAGAGCAAATCAAGGTGATCAAACCATCTTCAAAGAAAAATCTAAGGTATTTACATCGAATCTCATCGCATTGCTAAGCTGGTTTACCGAACTCATTAAGTTGTTATTATCTGCTAAGTGTGAAGCGTCTGTCGTTTGTTAAGTTCTCAAACCCTAAGGTTCCTGTGTCAATTTTTATCTGAAATCAAAATGGCACCTAAGATCCAAGACCCCATTGTTGTCAAGAATGTAGAGAAGCCCTCACTAAAATACTCTTTGACTCCCAAAATTGCATCTGAACTAGATGACAAAACTGCCTTTTCACTCATCTCGGATCGAGTCTTGTTAGTTAAGGATGTGAGATTCTTCACAAAATGTCATGTTGAAGAACTCGGTCATGTCAAGATCAAAGATGCATATGATGATTTGTGCATAGATGGTAAAATGGATAGCAAGTATGAGCATATCAAAATCAAGGGATTGACTGAAGCCCTAACCTATCCCCGTGTGTTCATACCCCAGTGGGTCAAGTTTGTACTAAGCCGAGTGCATGATGATTTCATGTGGCTACAAGAGCAACCATTTAAGATCACTAAAGAAATCATTCATCTGATCACCGGTTATCCTATCTATGATCATGCCCGAGCACAGAAAATGATATCACAGAAGGAATTGATCAGTTTGACTGGAGTAGAATCTGATTGCAGAGGTCTGAAGTTGAACAATGTTACTGATCCTGAACTCAAATTTGCCATTAGAGTAATTGGTTACTGTTTCTTCCAATTGGCAAGGGAAAACAGTGTACCTTGTGCAGCAGTGGACTTAGCATACAAAATTGTTAAGGCATGAAAATTGACTTGTGTGAAGTATTGTTGAAAAACTTGTTTGAAAATTTGAACACAATCAGGAAGCTGAAGAAGAACAACTTGGCAAATACTCTAAAATTTGGATCACTACTTGTATGTATGTTTTTCTACTTTGAGAAGTTTTTTTTAACAGGCGGTAAAGTTGTTTGGGATCTACACCAACCAATCACCCATCAGATCAATGACTTCATCAAGAAGTTAGGTGATAACTTTAATGATATAATGGATGATTACTTCAGCAAGTTCCAAGAGAAAATGCATAACAGGTACCGGATTCCACCACAGCTAGTAGAAAAATACAAAGATGAAATATGTTTTGAGGTCGACACGGATTACTATTATGTGAATGTTGTGGAACCGAGGACTCAATCTTTGTCACCTATGGGTTACGAGATTGATTTTGATATAACACAATAGCAAATTGATGCCTATCTATCATTGCCAAGGCATACTACCGAGCTGAGGTATGGAACCTATGAAGAGGTGAAGGAAAAAGTAAAAATGAGCATTGTAGTACCTAAGGCTACAAGAAAAGCCACAAAGATGATTAAGACATTAACAGAGAAATTCAGAGAAGAATCTTCCTCCACACCTGTCAAAGGCATTCTAGCCATCACCGAAGAGGAGACAGAAGCCTAAGAAGCAGCCATAACACTTAGCATCGAATTGCCTAAGGGAAAAGTGTTGAAGAGAAAGAATCAGGACACTCCAATGGTCCTACCAACAAAGAGACCTAACACAAGGGCATCTGCTGCATCACCGAGTAAGAAACAAAAGACTGTTGTCGTTCCTAAGGTAACTAGAACTTACAAGAAATCTACTCGGAGACTCATTTTGTCAAAAGAGTCGAGTGATACCGAATCTGAAGATGCAAATAAATTTCAAATTGTGAAAAGCAAGAAGGAAGATGTACATAGTGTAGAAAATTTTTGTAAAAATCTGAAGGAATATGGTGGATTTGGTGGATTCAGATTTGTCAAATATGAATCCAGATCTGCTGATGAAAAGAGGAAAATTGAAGAAGCTGTCATTTGCACACTTCTAAAATTCTGAGCGGTCCCATTAGAAGTATGTAATTCTATTCCTAAGGAATTATATGCATATATTGAAACCAGATGACAATATGCCCTAGACTCGGAGAAACAAATCAGAGAAAGAAGTTTGGTGCATCTCTTTCCTGATATGTCGATTGATGAAATAAAAGAACATCTGACAAACAGCCAAACACAATTTATAGTAAAATAAAAGGCCTTGAAATTGATGAATGGCCTGTATATAGAAATGGAGAAGGAAACAAAAGAGCAATGGAAGGACATCTTTCGAAGAAAGAATGCTGGTGAACAATCTACAGTGGAAATAGTCGATGTCACCAACCAAGAGCCTGATGTCACTGAGCAAGACCCTACTGACACCATTTAAATAGATGAAGATATCATGGATGCAGAGGCACCTGAACAAGAAATGATAGAAGGCAATGCTTATGCAAAACTTGTCTCCAGTGAATTTGTTTTGGAACAAGTTCAGCCTTACCCACCGATCGATCAACCTACTCCAACCGAAGCTACTCAGGATACAGATGAAGGCACCGAAGGTCAAAAGTCTATAGCAGAAGGTTCACAAGAACAAACCTCTCAAGCACCTTCTAGCATGGAAAATGTTACAGCTGAGACACCAAGCATCGAGACACTGAAGGACACTACCGAGGCTAAAGAAACCGACCAAAGTGTTGTCTCTACCAAGCAACCTATCGAGGGTCCTCAAGCCTTTCAAGCTATTGTAGTGGTTCACCCGGTGAAAGGTAAAGAAAAGAAGTTGAAAAAGCATAGTTTCAAAATAGATTTATCAAAACCGATAGTGTTGCCCAATGTAGACATCTCCAAATTGAAAGGGCAAGCACTCACTAAATTCGGTGAACTGTGCAAAGCAAAGGCTGAACAGGAGAAGCAACTGGCCATACAAAAGAAGAATAAAGTACTTCAGAAGGTAAAGACCTTACTATCAGATATGCTACCTTCAGCTACAGTATCAACCGATGCAGCCATCCATATTCAATTGGATGAACTCCTAAATCAGATTGAGACATCTGGAGTAGATGCATCTGAATACTTGAGCAAACTCAAAGACAAGGAGCTAACTGCTAAAATGATAGAGGAAGTACAGAAATCCATTGTTGTTGGCAAGGTAAAACTTGTCAAATTTATTGCTGAGTTGTCCCCTCAACTCAAGCACATTCTTTCATTATTTTAGAAACTCTGCACATTTTCTTTATTTCTTAAGGACATTAAGAATAAAATAGAAGCAATTGAGAAAGAGATCACCGATCTCTCAAATAAGTTGACCCCCGAGCCCAATTTAGTTTAGAATTTTTATACTAAGCTACAACAGCTCATGGCTCAACAATTGGAACTGAGGAATGAAGAACACAAGATCAAGATGGACATAATGACACTTCAAACATTATTCCTTCCTCATCTTTCATCCGTTCAAGAATAGCTAAACCGAGCCACTGACCTCTCTACTACACAAGAGGGAAGCACTTTAGATGGCTTAATTTCATTATTGGCTAATATTAATTCATAGAATTCCTTAATGGATAGTGTAAAGGATGCACTCTCTGTCACTCTCACCAAAGCCAAGACAAAGTATAAATCCATTTTTGATCAGTTGCCACCTCCAAATGGTAACTAAATTTTGATGTTTGTCAAAAAGGGGGAGTATATCATCAAAGTATCAATATATATATAGCATCAAAGTACATAGGGGAAGTGTATAGCATTCAAGTATCAAACACCCAGAGTGTAGTATACAGGGGGAGTATACCGAGCAGAATGAGCAGAATAAGCAGAGTATCCAAGAGCAGTGAACAGAGGAAAGAACAGTGATTACAGAGTATTGATCACCGAGCACACATAATCAGAGTTTTGTACAGCATATTGATAAGGGGAGTATATTTGATTATACTATTTCGTTGACTAATGTATATACTGTATGTTTAGTCAAATTTTGTAAAGTATACAAAAAAAAATTTTAAGTAATGACTTTGAAAGTAGTTTTTGTCAAACATCTCAACTAATGTCAAAAGGGGAGATTGTTACTACTTATCAAATTGCCATTAGTTTCTATAATCAAAGTCATACTATATATTCTAGTTGGTAAGCATTACCAAATCATGCAGTCAGTACACACAGAGAAGTCGGTATGAACAGTCTAGTCGGTTACAGAAGGAAAACAGTCACAAAGCCCAGTATACACCGAGCTATCTACCGAGTGTTATTTCATGTCTACCAAGCAGTAAAGATAATACACTGAGTTGATATACACCAAGTGAAATGTGTTACCAGATTCATTGAACCTGGACACACATATGAAAACGTGTTACAAGATCGAGGCACATAGAACCGTTATCACATTGGAAATTCCACATATAGATTTTGTATAATTTTGAGGTCATCTAACCAATGAAATATTTTGCATGGTTATTTATTCGAGAAATCATGTTTGTAAGTTCGAAGTAATGAATCAAATCACTGACTTAAGAAGTCTATTTATACAGCATGAATTTAGGGTTAGAGACATATGTGAATAAGATATATGTGTGTATGAGAGAAATATGTGTGCATATGTGTATGAAGCAAGACTTATGTGATACATGAGAAATCACAGAGTATTATGACTTTTATAGAGACACAGAGGTCACCGAGAAGGTTATCAGAGAACAGTCAAAGAATAGAGTAAACAGAAGGGTTTACCGAGTTACTTTATGAGTTACCGAGGTATGCTATAGGCAAGGTAATCTTATTTTGAGCACATAGAATCTGCTACAGCATTTCAGATGTAAAGTTGCAGATATTTGTAAAGTCTTATTGTAATATTTTGAAGTTGTAAGAGAAACCTTTAACAGGGTAAAAGACTCTAATCAAGTCTATAAATTGTAAATCCTCTAACCAGGTGTAGCATTTATATAAAGTGTTGTAAAATCCTTTAGCAAGGTAGATCTAACAGATCTTGTTACTCCTAACAAGGTAAGCTATCAGAAATAGCTAAATATGTAGCTCTAACCGAGCACTCTTTATTATTGCAGTAGTGAAGTTGTGGGTGCCATCCCCACCGTAGTTTTTCTCTCTAACCAAGAGTTTATGCATAACCAAAATACATGTGTTATGGAGTGAATCATGTATGATTGTTACTTATTTGTTTTAGCTTTATGTTATGTTACAGCAGTTTTTGGTTTATGCATAACAGTAAAGATATTGTTGAAAGAAGGATTTGAAGTACTGATTCACCCCTCCCCTCTTAGTACATTAGCTTTCCATATTGGGCCTAACAAGTTATGTGTTGACTTCTCAATGACCATTGACACATGCACAGATATAGAATGGTAGTGTCATCTTGCCACCTTGCAGGGATTTACATCTAGGGGCAGGACCATCAAGTGGAGAAGGAACAAGTGCTCAGAGACCCATAGCCTCTGGTGGTAGTGCCACTTGACTTATTGAGACTTGATTTCATTTTATATCATTTGGGACTATATATTTTTTAGTACTCAGATATCATTGTATACTTGGACATTTTATGATTCATGATATGTAGATAGACTTTCATGGACTCTATATGCAGTTTCTATTTGATTTACATGCATACTATTATGATGATCCACGATGTTTCTTTTACTTTTGATGACCTATGTTTATGATTTTGATGATGTTATGATATTCTACATGATGATGATTCCTATATGCATAGCTATGGTGTACATCTATTATGATGTCATATGCAATGGCTTATGAAATGTTGATTCCATTACCATCTATATGCTTTTATTATGAGATGCTTCCTATTATGCATGCCTATGATATATGGTAAAATGTATGATTTATTATGATGAGATGCTTATAATAGTGATGATGCATATGTTATTTGATTTACTATATGATGATAATGTGCTACGAAATGCAGATATATACATATGTAATATAATATGATTTTGTGATGATGTATTTATGAAATGCTTATAATGATGTGATAAATGAATAAACCTAAAAGACTTTAAATGATAAATGTAATGAATTCTAAATGATGGACTGAACCTAAAAACATTGAAATGAATGCAGATGTTTTGTTTTTATTTGTCCAAGTATACTCAATCATGACTATTAACAATTGTTTGATCTTTATGAATGACTAAATGATAACCTAGTGAGATGAAATGGAACACCTATGTAAATGATGCAAAATGAAAGACCTACCTAAATGATTTTGTCATCTTATTAACACATTGGGATAGTGCTTTATTTCATCATTGAGCTTTTAAAATGTTGTAAGATAATACAAGCACCTAGGTATAATTACACCAGGATGACCTGAGTATTTCTTACATGGATTTTGATTTAGCAAGTTAATACAAGCATCTAGGTATAATGAAACAAATATGGCCTGAGTATCCCTTGTAGAAACAAACAAGGATTATCCTCTTTCATTCATAACTCGGAACATCCTCAACAATCTTTTTCCAATCATGTCCTTAGAAAAGTATATACATTACTAAAGAATAATTCACAAGTAGCAAACAAAGAAAAATAACATTGCCCCAACATAGCTCCTCTAGTCTCAGACATCCTAGAGTAGCATAGGGAACATGATCAACAAAAACCAAGATAGAAACATTGAATCATCCATGCCAAAATATATGTAATCATCCCCTTAAATAGTTTGTTGTGATTGTAGATTGTCGAACTGTTATGATTGTTGAAGTTGATGTTTCCTGATTTACTTACACGCATCGTCCAATGATTCATATCTTTTTTTTGCTAAAAAGGGTATGTTGTCTTGTTACTTGTCATCTGTGTATCAAAATCCAAAGTATTATCCTCTTGAGTGTGACATTCAAGGATCCTATTCCATAGCCAGGTTGAGGATTTTCCCCCAAGATAGGAATGAACCACTTTATTATGGATAGAAAAATGATGGAAAAAGTATTGATAGTTTATTATGGATATAATAGAATAGGCATATGGAAGCACTAACTATCAAACCATGGTACGATTTTATTATGTCGGTGTGACCTGTGATGCATAAGTGTGGATAAAAGGTTTAATTATGGCTATATACAATGGTTATAAATACAGGAATATTAGAATCAAAATAGATGGAAGGGCTAGCTTGTCACAAGGAATGCCTATTGTCAAGTTTTCACTACTTGATTTTATTACACTTTTTATAATTTTATGAATTTTTTGTATTTTTCTTGATTTTTTTGTATTTTTTCTTGATTTTTTTATTTTTTTGTAATTTTCCCCTTGCATTAGGGTTTTAGAAAAGCTTAAGTATAAAACTTACAAAGATGTATACTATTGATTGGATCATCCAACAGTTCACCTTCAAGTGTGGAGAGTTGATAAGGCCCATATCCATAAGCAGCTACAACAACAAAAGGACCCAACCAATTAGGCTCAAATTTCCCCTTCTTTTCTTTATATTGTTGATTACAAGGATTCTCCTTAAGCACAAGATCTCCAACTTGGAAAACACAAGGCTTGACTCTATGATTATAACTTCTTGACATTCATTGTTGGTAAGCCTTCAAATGATTAAATGTTTTCTATCTCCTCTTGTCTAACAATTCTAATTTTTGCAGTCTGTAAACACAATAATCATCATCTGATATCAACCCCTTCAATGAAACACAAAGTGATGGCAACTCAACCTCAATGGGTAAGAGGACTTCAGATTCATAAACAAGAGAATAAGGTGTTGTGCCAATGGGTGTGTGAATATCTATTCTATAGGCCCATAAAGCATCATTTAATTATATATGCTAGTCTCGACCAGCTTCATTGACCCTTTTCTTTAAAATTTTCACAATGGTTTTGTTTGAGGCCTCAGCCTGGCCATTGCCCTGCAGGTAATAAGGTGTTGAGAAACAGTGTTGGATGTGAAATTTTCTACAAATCTCTTTAACATCTTGGGTTTTAAAAGGTCTACCATTATCAGTGATAATGGTTTGAGGGAGACCATAGCGGCAGATAATATAATTAAAAATGAATGAAGTGATTTGTATACCATTGATATTAGTGAGGGGCATAACTTCGATCCATTTGCTAAAATATTCAGTTGCAGTATTAATGAACTTATGGCCATTTGAAGATGGTGGATGGATCTTACCCATGAGGTCAAGTCCCCACTGACAAAAGGGTAATGGAGTTGCCAAAGGTTACAATTCTTATGTTGGCGCGTGTATCAAATTACCATGTATTTGACATTTCTTGTATTTCCTCACAAATTAATATGAATCTGTCTCCATTGTTGGCCAATAATATCCCGCACAAATGAGTTTCTTAGCTAAAGTCATACTACAAGAGTGAGTCCCATAGATGCCTTTATTAACTTCTTGCAAGGTGGTTTGATATTCATCATGCTCCAAACACCTAAGGAGAGAACTGTCAAGACCTCGTCAATATAGAGTGTCGGCTATAATGGTGTAACGAGAGACTTCGTGTATAAAGGTCCATTTTTTATTATTGGATAGGTTAGGTGGCATGGTATTGGATTTTAAATAAGAATATATGTCACCATATATGGGAGAATCGAGTCCAACCAAATGACATATAACTTGGGATTGTGAGTCTTCATATGCAGGATTATATATTTGTTCAACTAAAAACTCATATCGCTCATGCTTTTCAGGTATCTCCAACAAGGAATCAATGGTAGCCATAGCGTCGGCTACTTTATTTTCTAACTGAGGCACTTATTCAAAGTGAATAAAGACAAAATACTTTTTAAAGTCATCTACCATACGTTTATATGGAATTAACTTTTCATCCTTTGTCTGATAGTCGTCATCCACTTGATTGATAACCAACTGAGAGTCTCCATAAACATTAAGCTCTATTATCTTCCACTCTACTGCCATCTTTATTCTAGTCACTAATGCTTCATACTCAGCCATATTGTTTGTACAAGGAAACATTAATCAGTATGATTTAGGTATGGTATCTCCCTATGGTGTAACAAATAATACTCCAACTCCTGATCCATGTTGAGTGTATGATCCATCAAAATATAATTTTCATGTATTTTCAGTGATAGTTAAAATTGAAGCATCTGGAAATTCTGAACACACTAGTTGATAATCTGATAAAGGTGCCTCTGCTAACTAATCCGCAATCACTTTTCCTTTGATAGCTTTTCGATCCACATATCGTATGTCAAACTCACTAAGAATGAGAACCCATTTTGCAAATCTCCTTGTTAAGTCTACCTTACTGAGCAAATAATTTAAAGGATCTATCTTGGCTACTAACTTTATAGTATAAGTTAAAATGTAATTATAAAGACTGTTCAAATAACCGGAAGACAACTGAGAGGTGGGGGGTGAATCAATTGTCACAGATTACCGGAACCATTAGCAATTAAAACTTTAATACCGGAACCCAAAACATTAATACCAGAATAACAAATAAACCAATTAAGCATTAACAATAATCAGAGAATAAACACCATCCACATGACACCAATATTTATACGTGGAAAACCTGGTAAAGGGAAAAACCACAGTGGGAAGCCTACCCATAGTCAGATAATACTTCTATAGTAAGTATGTGAATTACAATTGAGGGGCCTACACTTGTAGGAAGGCCAACAGCCTAGAGCGCACTACTCATCACAAAAGGAGTCTCACTGACTACATAGAAATCCATACTACAATCTGGAAGAATGAATGAACTACAAAGATAGTATCTCCTATGCCTAAGTACAGTTCTAGTTAAGCTTAATACTGGAGGACTAAATCCTCTTACATAAACCCAACTTGATCTCCAATGATCGACCAAATCCTCTGCTTGAATGATATTACATTATTCGCACATTACTTATCCATATCCCATTCATATAACCTGATGATCTACAATGAGATCTTACATCATATATATACAAACCCTCGACCATAAACAATCAGGTTGGCCACCAGACAATAAACCAATTACATAACTACAAAACATGTCAGCCTTAGACCAAACAAATAATATCCAACTCACAAGACATCACAGAAACACATCGAGAGGTCCAATCCACACGTTACATTAAGTCAGTCCATGACCTAGATCAACCAGGACCCAATATAGGTCCATACGCTAAAGAAATGATCCCAATCCGCCAAGTCTCAAACATGATCACCATCAACATCTTGAATCTCCACTAGAAGTTGCACCAACACCACTTATGCATATCATCAAAGATCTTCATCAAAGCTCTATCAATGAAACCCTCGTCAGAACCACAAACCAAGCTTCCAAGCACATAGGATAGCATTTGATCACCAAATCAAAACCAACTGAAGGAATATGAACATGAGTATGCCAATTCCATAACCAAATCATATCGGAGCATACCGGATCATGCTAGATCCAAACCAACCAGAAACCACACAACCTACTAGGACCAAAAGGGTGTCGATAAAGCATCCAAAACAACTAGTGTTGACACCAATGATAAAACATCAATGCAACACATAATCAATTCCTCCAAAATATCCCCCTTTGGCATTGATGGCAACACTAGATCTGAAAAACATATAAGTACCAAGAAATGCCAAACAAGTCTTCCCCAATGGAAGATAAACAACAATATCCCACATAAAGATATAGCAATGAAGTTCTGAAACAAAGACCAAACTCCCCCTTTGAATAATATCTTTGTAAAGCTCTTAATTACACATATATCTCTCCCCCTAATGTATACAACTCCTTAATTTTTTCACATCAATATCTCTCCCCCTTTGACATAAATTTCATAAATCTGACAAAAATATCAAAGAAAAAACATAAACCACTGAAACACAAAGCTAACTGATAGGGAGGTACTCAATAATTGGCCCAAATTGTGTGTTTGTAATCAATTTTAGTTTGCAAGTTTCCTCAAGGGTAATTGTTGAAGGTTTTGTCACTTGTTTAGGTACTTTTCCTTTGATTTTTTCCTACTCTATGCTTTATACCAACCCTGATATCTTCCTACCATGTTAGTTCTTGTTTTCATTCAAACTTGCTCTCAAGCCTCACAAAGGTGAGACTTTGTTTCTTTAGCTCCCAACACCAAGATCACTCACCAAGACTTGAAAAAGATATAGGACATTGTCTAAAATCATATTAGGCTTATTTCAACTTGTTTTGGTGGTCTTACCAATTGTCTTCTTACCCGATTTGAAGAAAAACTCAAAATAGGGCTACAAGGAAAGAACCCAATTAGCCCTCTGAAACTGCAAAAATGTTCATAACTCCACAAACTACCAAAACACCTCATAAAACCTTTGCATTTATGGATACCCTTTATGGATATCTTTCAAAAAAATTCTATGAGGAGGTCTCACAAGACTTTACAATTTATGTCCTATAAATTTGCCTAAAAACAAGGGTTTTCGAGGGTTTTAAGTCTTCTAACACCTTATCACCATTCCAAACTCTTCTTCAGACCACAAAATATTTTGAGAAGGTATCTAAAAATACTAATAATCCTTCCAACTTCCTTCCCTACAATCATAAATTCAAACACTTGATGTGCAACCAAGTTTCAAGAGGAAAAGTGCTCAAAAAACCATTGTATTACAACACTTTGGCTACTCAAAGTGTATTTCCAACTAACTATTCACTGAAACACCCTTCCATCTGGTCTAAAATCTCTATCCAAACTTAAATCCACCTTAGGAAACCAAAATGAGGTCTACTTGGTGGGGTTTTGCAAAGAAACTTTGTTTTACACCATGAGGGTTCACTAGCCGGGCTATAAGAGCTCACCTAGTGAGAAACAAAAACCATTCTCTTTGTCTTTGCCAAAAAACAAAAACATGTATGTAGAAGAAGGCTATGTACAACAACTTGACTCTCAGAGGCCATGGAGAAAGAGCCAAAGAAAATCAAGTTGCTTCCATTGTTGAAGCCAAACCCTTACTCAACCGAGAACAGGGTTAAACAAAATAATTTTGCTACAATGCCAAAACTCCACACCAACACACAAACCCAAATGAAAAATCTTCAACACAATGTGGCAAAAATTCCCAAATGAAAATAGTATGGCCAAATGCTCAGGAAGTACAGACTGCTATAGCATATGGAGCAAAAATGTAAGAAAAAGGAAAAAATTCTTAGTTTTTGTAGTGAGTTCTTCTTTTCTTCGAATGCCAACTTGATAAAAAGTTGAGTGAGGCTTTAAATATTCACTCACCACCCAATTCATGCCCAGGTATAGACCAATAACTACCTTTTTACTTATTTTTACAAATTTTCTAAATATTGTCAAAATGTTGCTTGACAACATTGACAATTTTTGGTACAATGAGCATTTTTGACTTGTGAGCCAAATAGACTTAACTCCACCATGTGAAATGGTTTACTAGAACCAAATAAACATATTTCAATGCCTAACAAGGCTTTATAAGGCATTTTGACCATTTTACCATATTTTGCCCATTCTAGGCTTACAAAGCATAAAAGGTCAAAAATAGACCAAAAACTCAACAAACAACAAAACTAAGACACAAAGGACACTTAAACACACTAAAAATGCCCTTTGGAAATAAAAAAATTCCATTATTCAATTGAGACCAACATAGGCCATTTCAAACCAAAATTTGGTGAAGTGCTCCATGAGCTTCACTAGGTGCTCCTGCACCACTAACTACTCCCTCTGAGCAGTAGAATCCCCACATCAGTGCCGGAATGAATACTATCTTTGAAAATACATACCAAACTGATGCCAAAAAGCATCAATTAGTTCTCTGTTGGAGGGGCAGAAACCCCTAACCTGTCTATTAGGTACTCAAATGGTTCTTTAGGCAAAGGTTTAGTGAAAATATCTGCAATCTTCTCTTTAATGTTCACATAAACCAGTCTAGCTTCATTTTCTTTCACTTTCTCCTTCAAAAAGTTATACTTGATAGATATGTTCTTTGTCTTAGAGTGAAATATCGGATTCTTTGATATGTCAATAGTAGCAGAGTTATCATAGTGAATAACTACTAGTCCAGTGCAATGCACTTTGATATCCTTCAACATTTACTTCATCCATAGAACCTGTGTACAGTAAGTAGCAGCAGCAACATACTCAGCTTCAGCAGTAGATAAAGAAGTACATGATTTCTTCTTATTGATCCATGAAACCAACTTCTTTCCAAGAAAGAAAGCTCCACCGGAAGTACTTTTCTGATCATCATCTCCAGCCCAATCAGCATCTGTAAATGCACATAAAGTAAAGTCATCATCCTTAGGGTACCACAAACCATATTCAGACATACCTTGCAAGTATCTAAAAATAATTTTTACCACACTCTCGTGATTCTCTCTAGGATCACTCTGATATCTAGATGCAATACAAACAACATTCATTAGGTCAGGCCTAGTCTGAGTCAAAAAAAGCAGACCTCCAATCATATATTTGTATCTTGTAGGATTTACCGATGCAGAAACATCTTTCCTTGTCAATTTCTCACTTGTAACCATAGGAGTACTTACCAGTTTAGAATCTCCCATACCAAATTTCTTCAACAATTCTCTAGCATACTTAGTTTGATAGATGAAAATAACTTTATCAATCTGAGTAATCTGCAAACCTAAGAAAAAATTCATTTTCCCAATAATAGACATTTCAAATTCTTTCTCCATATTTTTAGAAAATTCCATGCATAACTTATCTTCACCTCCATAAATGATGTCATCAACAAATACTTCAATAATCAATATATCATCATCCGTGACCTTATAATATAAATTAATGTCAATATTACCCTTAGTAAAACCAAGCTTTAAAAGATATTTATCCAACCTTGCATACCAAGCTCTAAGTGCCTGTTTCAATCCATATAAGGCTTTCCTTAACCTACAAACCATGTTTGTATCATCTGAAAGTGAAAAAACATCAGGTTTCTCAATATAAACTTCCTCATCAAGATCCCCATTCAAAAATGCACACTTAACATCCATCTGATAAACCTTGTAATTTTTATGGGCAGCATATGCAATAAATAATCTTATAGCTTCAACCCTATCTATAGGTGCAAATGTCTCACCATAATCAATTCCTTCCTTTTAAGAATATCCTTTACAAACCAATCTAGCCTTATTCCTTACAACTTGACCATCCTCATTCAATTTATTCCTAAAAACCCATTTAGTTCCACTAACATTCTTATTTTTTAGGCTGGGGAACTAAAGTCCAGGTGTTATTCTTCTCGATCTGATCTAATTCTTCTTCCATAGCTTTCAACCAACATTCATCTTTACATGCTTCAATTACTGATACCAGTTCAACTTGACAAATTAATCATACCCCATTAGTTTCTAGTCTTCTTCTTGTCATCACTTCATTGTTCTTATCCCCAATGATATGATCTTCTGAATGATTCAATCTCAAATACCTAGGAGTCTTCTGACTCTTTGTTCCTCTTCCCAGTTCTTCAGTTACTGTTGAATTTTCTACAATTGTCGGAGTAACTGGTTCAATACTTTGTTTCGGTAAAGGCGCTACCGGTTCAGATATAATCATTTCCACCGTCGGTTCTTGCTCATAAACTCTTATTTGACTTCTATTCAGCTCATCCACCTTGACATTATCACTCTCCACAATTCTCTGCAATCTTTTGTTATAACATCTATATGCCTTACTTTCATTAGAATAACCAAGAAATATGCCTTCAGCGCATCTAGGATCAAAATTTGCCAATGATATCATCTCTCTTGATATAACATTTACTACCAAATAATCTGAAATACTTAATTGTAGGTGTATTGCCAAACCATAATCCATAAGGAGTCTTACCGATTTCTCCTTTGATATGTACTTTGTTGAATGTATAAACCATTGCGCTCACTGCTTCTCTCTAGTAGATATGAGGTAGAATAGCTTCCATCATCATTGTTCTAGCAGCATCCAAGATAGTTATGTTCTTCCTTTCCACAACTCCATTCTACTGAGGTGTCCGGGGAGAAGAAAATTGTCTCCTTATACCATGCTTCTCACAAAAGTTATTAAACTTACCGGATGTGAATTCTCCACCATGATTTGACCTCAAACATTTAATCTTCAATCTTGTCATTGTTTCCACTTTAGCCTTCAAGATTTTAAACTTTTAAAAAGCTTCATATTTCTCCCTTAGAAAAGTAACCCACATCATTCTAGAATATCATCAATGATTAGCATGAAATATCTATCACCTTGAAAACTTTTAACTCTACCAAGGCCACACAAATCAGTATAAATAAGATCAATAACATCATTAGATTTATCTTATATACTCCTAAAAGAGGTTCTGACCTGTTTACCCATTTGACATTCTTTACATACCGGATTATAGGCCTTCACAATCTTAGGTATATCTCTAACTACCTTAGTTGAACTGATCTTCACAACGCAATCAAAATTTACATGACATAGCCTTTTATGTCATAGCCAACTCTCATCAATTTGTGCAATCAAACATGTCTTATCACCAGAATTCAAATGAAATATATTACCTTTTGTCTGTGTACTAGTTGCTTTCTCCAAACCAGATCTGTTAATGATTTTATATTTTCCATCCTTGAACTGTAATTGAAATCCCTTATCCACCAATTGTCCTACACTCAAAAGATTGTTCCTAAAATCTTCAACAAAATAAACATTATCAGTATTGTGCTTACCATCCAATGATATAGTTCCTTTTCCTTTGATCATACATTATTTGTCATCTCCAAATCTAACCAGACCGCCATCAAATTCTTGCAAAGATATAAACTTCCTTTTATCTCCAGTCATATGAAGTGAACAACCACTATCAATTACCCATTCATACTTATCTTCAATTTTAGCAGCAAGTGTCTTCTCTTCAGGTACATTCTCTTCCAGTGTTGCAACATCTTCCTTGATAGCCAGGAACACCCATTCCTTCCCATTTCCGGAACCACTAGCAAAGTCTTTTGTCGGTTCATCATTAGAGTCAGTAATACATTCCTCATTTGCTATGTAGCATGATTTGTCTTTGTTTTTCATGTACTTATACTTGTTCTGATATTCAAGGTTAGGCTTAAATGATCTTCTAACTCTCTCTTCAAATCTTGAATTCCTTTTAGGACATCTAGATGCAAAATTACCAATATTACTGCATGCAAAACATTTAAAAGGTGCTTTTCCTTCATACTTATTTCCTATCGGTCCTTTAGGTACTCTTCCAGCAAATAGTGTTTCAAGTTGCTCAAACTCATCATCTTCTCTCTTCATATCATCCAATTCTTTTGCATATAAAGCTTTCCAATCTTTCTTACCGGTTGATGATGCAGATGCATGAAAACCAGGTTCAGACTTCACAGCTCCAAAATGTCCAAATTCTTCAAGCTCAAAAGAAGATAATTTCCCAAACAAGGTATCTTTGTTGACAGACGTATTAGCCATTGTTCTCAACTCATTAATTGTAGTAGCCTTCATCTTGTAAGTCGGTGGTAGGGCTCTCAAAACTTTAGAAATAATTTCATCTTCACTCAGACTTCCACCACAATATTGAATTCCCATAACAATCTCATTTACCCTTTCCATGAATGCAGTAATCCTTTCATCTTCTTCCATCTTTAGGTTTTCATATCTCATCCAATAACCATCAAGTTTAGCAACCTTCACAGTAGGGTCACCTTCATTAAGAGTCTCCAGCTTATCCCATTTAGCCTTTCCAGATAATTTATCGGTTAATCCTATTATTTGTTGATCAAAAAGTGCACACAAGAGGGATTCTCTTGGTCTACACTCATTCTCAAGCTCCTTATCCAATTTTTCTAGAGGAGGGTTTCTAGATGTCGGATTATGAGGTGTAACACCATTCTGTGTGATCTCCCAAATCTCCTTACTGAGACATCTCAGTGTAAAGTTCTGATGCCAATAGCTAACAAGATGAGAGGGGGCGGGGTATGAATCATACAAACTTAATCTTCCATAAAATCAACAGATTCAACCTCGGTAACTTATACTTCAGAAATATAACCAAAAACTGCTAAACATGCAAACTCATAAACACATAATCACCATAACACATATAACACCAGATTTAACGTGGAAACCCAAATAGGGAAAAACCACTATGGGATTCCGGACCCACTAAGAAATATACTCTTCTAGACTATGCTCGGTTAAAAGCGAGTCTTGTTAAAGATTACAAACACATTGCTATATGTGATCCGGTTAAGGGATTTACCTCAGATCTATTAGGATCTTCACTTTCTTAGAAGTGACCTTGTCAAAGGATTTCAAACACTCATTTAGAATGTTACCTTGCTAGAGGGTTTACAAATAAGACTGTTAGGTCCACTCGGTTAAGAGATTTTCTATCACTTATAAAATAATAGTAATACAAATATATCTGCAACTTCACATCTAAAATGCTAAAGTAGATTCTTATTTGCTCAAAACAATCTTGTCATAGGACTTATCTTGTCCCTTTGCTGGGCTCCTTACTCTATTATTTAAACAAGTCTTCAAGCTTCTGTGCTCTGTAATCACTATGTAGCATCCCTGTGCTTACACTTGCCCGCATAAAATGTTCATCAATAATTTCTTATTTATAAACAATTGCTAACCGCTGAATCCCCTTGATCACATTTCCCATGATCAATCTTAGCCATCAGATCATCAATCTTGACTAGGTTCAATGCATCTTTCGATCTGAAAACATTTTACCTCGCCTTGGGACTTGCATTCCTTTCTAGGAACTTGTGCTAGGTTATTGCGGTTCAATCTGCATTGTAGATCTTCCTGTCGATCTTCTATTACCATAGATCCTTAACAAACTTCATGCGTTGTATACCAATCATTTATACATCTCCATCTCATCATTATCCTTCATTAAATAATGCTTGTATTCATCCAATACGATTTGTCATAACTCGGTTGCAACTCGGTAAATACTAAACTTTACTCGGTAGACATTCCGCCCTCATTAACCGATATCGATAACCTTAGGGTTTACCGACTAGGTTCCTTAGGGTTTACCGAATAGGTTCTTTGCTCGGTGACATAGTATAGTATTAACCTTACAATCAACAACATATGTAGGATATCAAAACAATCTAAACATCATGATCTCATCATTGTCTAACTCGGTAATAGTTGCCCATTGAATAACTAATTTCTCCCCTTTCTTATCACATTCTTTCTATGTCTTTTACCGACATCTTAATTCTCTTCAAATCAATCTCCTCAAGATATGGCAACATCATACTAAATCAAAAAATCAATTTCTTGATATCAATGACAAAATAATGTTATAAAGATAGTTATCATCCTTTTTTAGTTATATCAATAATCTTTGACAACCTTCTCAATATCCTTAATGAATATCAACAATCTCCTTTCTATTGAAATGCCAACAATCTCCCCCTTTGGCATTGATGGCAAAACCAACAATTAAATGGTAATACCAACAAGATATTCAAATTGATTCGGATTCAGATTGTTGTTAGACTTCTCCTGTTATCCTTGAGCTGTTAAAATCTTCTGAAGTCTTCTGCCCTGTGTAGTCTTCTCCCCCTGTCATTAGTCTTCCGTTATCTTCTTCATTGAGGGCTTTACCATTCAGTCGACCATTTAGTCTTCTCTCCCTTTGACAACAATGCCAAAAAGTAAAAGAACTAAATCATGAACTCTTATTTTGTGAAGTGCTTTGCCTTGCTATGTATCATCACAGTCTCGGTCAGAGCAACTTGTCTCTATTCACTATTTCCTCCACACCTTTAGAAAACCTTCTAAAGTGTGTAAATCAGCATCAATCCACACATAATATTCTGTAGATTCATCGAATTGATGCTTTCACCGAACTCTATTAGTGAGTAGAAGATAGGGGTAGGACCCCTAACCTGCTTCTGAGATACTCAAAAGTGTCCCTTGGCAGTGGCTTTGTGAAGATGTCTACTAATTGCTCCTTTGAACTGATATATTCCAGCACAACTTTCTTCTCTTGAACTTCTTCTCTAAGATAATGATACTTTATAGAGATATGCTTTGTCTTAGAGTGCATTACTAGATTCTTTGAAATGTTAATGGCACTAGTATTATCACAGAATATAGTTACTGGCTCCGCAACTTTCTCATTTATACATTCCAACAGTTGTTTGATCCATGCTATATTTGTGTAGTTCAATGCTGCGGCAACATATTCAGCTTCTGTTGTTGACTGTGAAATACATCCTTATTTCTTACTAAGCCAACTCACTAGTCTTTCTCCTAAAAAGAAAGCTCCGCCACTTGTGCTTTTCCTGTCATCAATGTTGCTTGCCCAATCAGCATCAGTATAAACTTTTAAATCAAAATCATTTCTCTTCTCATATACTAAGCCATAATCTTCAGTGCCTCTCAGGTATCTAAAAATTCTCTTGATTGTTATCATATGGGTTTCCTTGGGATCTGCAGAGAATCTTGCAACAATACCTACTGCATGTGTTATATCCGGTCTACTATGCACAACATATTGCAACTTTCCAATCATAGATCAGTAAAGTGTCTCATCAACAGATGTAGATTCATCATTCTTTGATAGTTTACAGTTAGTAGTCATAGGAGTACTTACAGGTTTAGAATCCTCCATTCCAAAATTCTTCAAGATTTCCTTTATGTACTTCGATTGAGTAATGAAAATCTCATCTTTCATTTGCAGTATTTGTAAACCTATAAAATACTTTATCTCACCAATTAATGACATCTCAAATTCTTTGCACATTTCATTTCCAAAGTTCTTGCATAGAGAGTCATTTCCACAAAGTATAATGTCATCAACAAATATGGTTGAGATCAGTATTCCATTGTCCTCATCATTCTTCATGTACATATTGTTGTTTTCACTTGTCCTTATAAAACAAATCTTGATCAAATAAGAGTGCAGTCTTTCATACCATGCTCTAGGTGCTTGTTTCAGACCATATAAAGCTTTGTTTAATTTACATACCTGATCTTTACTCTTGTCTTCACCAAATCCTTCAGGTTGTTCAATATAAACTTCTTCTTCTAGTATACCATTCAAAAATTTAGATTTAACATCCATTTGATATACCTTGAAATTTTTGAAAGCAGCATATTCCAACAATGTTCTTACTCCCTCAAGTCTAGCCACAGGTGCAAAAGTCTCACCATAATCTATTCCTTCTTCTTGAGCATAACCTTTGCAAACTAGTCTTGCTTTGTTTCGAATGACCTCACCTTTTTCATTTAGCTTGTTTCTGAAAATCCACTTTGTACCAATTACATTTATGTCCTTTGGTCTTGGGATCAGTGTCCATGTGTCATTCTTCTTGATTTGATCAATCTCTTCTGTCATAGCATTTACCCAATCTTCACTGTTAAAAGCCTCTTTTACTATTCTCGGTTCAAATTCAGATATCAGACATGTGTTCTATCTCAGTTTGTTCCTTGTCATCACTAGATCATCCTTATCTCCTATAATCTGACTTGATGCATGATGTCTTCTGACACATTTGGCTAATATAGGCTCGGTAGGCTCTGTATGATCTTCTTCATCACTCAGTAACTGGACATTATCTTCATTTTCTTCAGCAGCTTTCTTGGTAGGACTTCTCGGTTGAACATAAACAAATTCTTCATAATTTTCTGGTTCTTTGGAATTTCCTTCATCATTTCTTTCTGCAAATTCATCAATTTTCACATTTGCACTTTTCACTATTTTATTAGATGATATCATCAGACATTTAAATGCTTTACTTCTAGAAGAATAACCAAGAAATGTTCCTTCTTCACTTTTCTGATCAAACTTTCCATTTCTGTCATCTTTGTGAACATAGCATCTACTTCCAAAGATTTTAAAATAACTTACATTAGGTTTCTTGTCATACCAGATCTCATATGGTGTCTTCATAGTTCCTTTCTTCGGTTGAACTCAATTCAGGGTGTAAACTGCAATGTTGATTGCTTCTCTCCAAAATGTTTGAGGTACCCTCTTTTCTATCATCAAGGTTTTGGCACAATCTACAATTGATCTGTTTCTTCTCTCGGCTATCCCATTTTGCTGAGGTGTTCTCAGTGCAGATACTTGCCTTTTTATAACATGATCATTGCAGAATAAGTTAAATTCATCAGAAGTGAACTCTCCTCCTCTATCAGATCTAAGACATTTCAGTTGTCTTCTTGTTTCATTTTCAACTATTGCCTTGTACCATTTGAACATTTGAAAAGCTTCTGATTTTTCTTTTAAAAACATAACTGACATCATCCTTGAGTAATCATCCACAAATAATATGAAATATTTATCACCATAATAACTTTGAACTTTCAGGGGACCACAAAGATCAGTATGCACTAGATCTAGAATTCCTTTAGAAGTGTAGTACTTACTTGTAGAGCTTGATCTTGTCATCTTACCCATCTGGCATCCTCGGCACATAGCATTCTTAGGTTTTTCCAGACTCGGTAGACCTCTTACTCGGTGCTTCTTGCTTATTTTGATCAGATTATCAAAATTTACATGACAAAACCTTTTATGCCATAACCAGGTATCATCTATCTTAGCATAAAGACACTTGTTCCAAGTTGAGTCAAGATGAAATGTATTACCTTTTGTTTGTGTCTCGGTAGCAGCTAACTTTCCATGCTTGTCATGAACTTTGACAATTCCTTTCTGAAATTCTATTCGGTATCCTGTATTGTTTAGTTGTGCTACGCTCAACAAATTGTATTTCAAACCTTCAACCCAGTATACATCATCACATTTAGCATTTGCAAGAAGTGTTATAGATCCTTTACCATTTACCGGACATGGTGCATCATTACCAAATCTTACATAGCCTCCATCATAATCTTCTAATTTAACAAACTTGTGTTTATCACATGTCATGTGATGTGAGCATCCACTGTCTATGATCCGAGAATCATTATTATTTATGTGAGATATTAGGGCTTTTTCTTCATACCTTTCTTCATCTGATCCATCTTTAATAGCCACATAAACAACTTCCTCAGTATCAGTTTCATCAGATTTATCATCATTGGATTCTTCATCAGCTACTAGGCATGTCTTTCTGTCTCTCCTTCTGAAGTCTCTGTGTCCTCTGTATTGGTTGTCTTTCTGCCTGTTATCTCAGTATTCACTCTTTTCACTATATTCTTTGTCAAGGCAATTAGAAGCCATATGTCCTATTTTATCACAATTGAAACATTTTAAAGGTAGCTTTCCTTTATACTTACCTTTTCCTCTCGGTAACCTTCTGGCTAATAATGCTTCAAACTCTTCTTGCTTCTTGATTTCCTCATATAGTTTATGCACTTCTTCCATGTTCTTATGAAATCTTTCACTTGCTCCACTGTGATTCCCTTTAGAGTACTTACTCATTCTATCATTGTAATCATCAGATTCACCAATATGAAAAGAACTGAATGCAGATTCTACTTTATTTACCGAAGACCCACTATTATCAAAATTACTTAACTCAAATGCATGTAGCTTACCAATAGTAGCATCCAAAGAAATTGGCATGTTTGGTACAGACCTTAGTTCATTGATTGCAGAGACTCGAATGGCATAAGCAGGTAAAAGGGTTCTTAACAACTTACTTGTTACATCCTTTTCTTCAATAGTTCCTCCTACTCCTTTAATTTGATTGACAGTCTCCTTTAACCTTGTTCTATACTGGGTTATGTTCTCACCTTCGTTCATTCTCATGGATTCAAGTTTTCCTCTTAGACTATCTACTTTTTCTCTTTGGACATGTTCATCACTGCCATACACAGATATAAGCTTGGTCCACATTGCTTTTGCATCATTACAGCCTTCTAGGTCATTAAACTCTGAGTCGGACAATGTTGATGTTATTTCAATCATAGCTTGAATATGTTCTTGCTTTGCCTTTATCTCTGCCAAGGTCATCGGGTTGGTGCTTGGTGGTATGTAATCATTATCCAAATAATATGTTGCATATTCTCCAATTCCTGATAAATGCAGCTTCATCCTTTTCTGCCATGTGGAGAAACTTGACTTGTTCAGCTTTGGTGCATCCCTTTTATACATCTTCAGATCTTTGCCTCAAGTACCTTTAAACTTTTCTTCCAGAGTCTAAAGCTCTGATACCAATTGTAAAGTTTTGATGCCAATAGCTAACAAGATGAGAGGGGGGGGGTGAATCATACAAACTTAATCTTCCATAAAATCAACAGATTCAACCTCGGTAACTTATACTTCAGCAATATAACCAAAAAATGCTAAACATGCAAACTCATAAACACATAATCATCATAACACATATAACACCAGATTTAACGTGGAAAACCAAATAGGGAAAAACCATTGTGGGATTTTGGACCCACTAAGAAATATACTCTTCTAGAGTATGCTCGGTTAAAAGCAAATCTTGTTAAAGATTACAAACACATTGCTAGATGTGACCCGGTTAAGGGATTTCCCTCAGATCTATTAGGATCTTCACTTTCTTAGAAGTGACCTTGTCAAAGGATTTCAAACACTCATTTAGAATGTTACATTGCTAGAGGGTTTACAAATAAGACTGTTAGGTCCACTCGATTAAGAGATTTTATGTCACTTACAAAATAACGGTAATACAAATATATCTACAACTTCACATCTAAAATGCTAAAGCGGATTCTTATTTTCTCAAAACAATATTGTCATAGGACTTATATTGTCCCTCTGTTGGGCTCCTTACTCTATTATTCAAACAGGTCTTCAATCTTATGTGCTCGGTAATCACTATGTAGCATCCCTGTGCTTACACTTGCCTGCATGCATTGTTCATCAATAATTTCTTATTTATAAACAATTGCTAACCACTGAATCTCCTTGATCACATTTCCCATGATCAATCTTAGCCATCAAATCATCAATCTTCACTAGGTTCAATGTATCTTTTGATCTGAAAATGTTTTACCTTGCCTTGGGACTTGCATTCCTTTCTAGGAACTTGTGCTAGGTTATTGCGGTTCAATCTGCTTTGTAGATCTTCCTGTCGATCTTCCATTGCCACAGATCCTTAACAAACTTCATGCGCGGCATACCAATCTTTTATACATCTCCATCTCATCATTGTCCTTCATTAAATAATGCTTGTATTCATCTAATATGATCTATCATAACTCGGTTGCAACTCGGTATATACTAAACTTTACTTGGTAGACATTCCGCCTTCATTAACCGATATCGATAACCTTAGGGTTTACCGACTAGGTTCCTTAGGGTTTACTGACTAGGTTCTTTGCTCGGTGACATAGTATAGTATTAACCTTACAATCAACAACATATGTAGGATATCAAAACAATCTAAACATCATGATCTCATCATTGTCTAACTCGGTAATAGTTGCCCATTGAATAACTAATTTCTCCCCTTTCTTATCACATTCTTTTTGTGTCTTTTACCGACATCTTAATTCTCTTCAAATCAATCTCCTCAAGATATGGAAACATCGTACTAAATCAAAAAATCAATTTCTTGACATCAATGACAAAATAATGCTATAAAGATAATTATCATCCTTTTTTAGTTATATCAATAATCTTTGACAACCTTCTCAATATCCTTAATGAATTTCAACAATCTCCTTTCTATTGAAATGCCAACACTCAGATGAGTCTCCATCTGAATCTTCCATACTGTGTAATTTGTTCCATCAAGCCTAGAAATATCTCTCCAAAATATAGCTCCAGATGAATTGGATGAACTTTAATTGTTAGTCACCATAGGATCTTCCTCAAGCGGTTAATCTTTCTGTAGAGAGGACCTAAGCTCTGATACCAATTGTTAGACAATTCAAATAACCGGAAGACAACTGAGAGGGAGGGAGCGAATCAGTTGTCACAGATTACCGAAACCATTAGCAATTTAAACTTTAATACTAGAACCCAAAACATTAATACCAGAATGCTTAAACCAAATACCAGAATAACAGATAAACCAATTAAGCATTAACAATAATTAGAGAATAAACACCATTCACATGACACCAAGATTTATACGTGAAAAATTGGGTAAAGGGGAAAACCACGATGGGAAGCCTACCCACAGTCAGATAATACTTATACAATAAGTATGTGAATCACAATTGAGGGGCCTGCACTTGCAGGAAGGCCAATGGCCTAGAGCGCACTGCTCATCACAAAAGGAATCTCATTGACTACATAGAAATCTAGACTACAATCTGGAAGAATGAAGGAACTACAAAGATAGCATCTCCTATGCTTGAGTATAGTTCCGATTAAGATCAATACCGGAGGACTAAATCCTCTTACTTAAACCCCACTCGATCTCCAATGATCGACCAAATCCTCTGCCTGAATGATATTACATTATTCGCACATTACTTATCCATATCCCATTCCTATAACCTGGTGATCTATAATGAGATCTTACATTATGTATATACAAACCCTCAACCATAAACAATCAGGTCGGCCACCAGACAATAAACCAATTACATAATTACAAAACATGTCGGCCTTAGACAAAACAAATAATCCAAACGTTACATTAAGTCGATCTATAACCTAGATCAACCGGGACCCAATATAGGTCCATACACTAAAGCAATGATCCCAATCCGCCAAGTCTCAAACATGATCATCATCAACATCTTGAATCTCCACTAGAAGACGCACCAACACCACTTATGCATATCATCAAAGCTCTGTCAGTGAAACCCTCGCCAGAACCACAAACCAAGCTTCCAAACAAACAGGATAGAATCCTATCACCAGGTCAAAACGAACTGACTTAATATGAACATGAGTAAGCCAATTCCATAACCAAACCATACCGGAGCATACCAGATCATGATGGATCCAAACCAACCAGAAATCACACAACCTACTGGGACTAGAAGGGTGTCGGTAAAGCTTCTAAAACAGCTAGTGTTGACATCAATGACAAAACATCAATGCAACACATAATAAATTCCTCCAAATGGCCAACAGTAATAACACAATTTTTGGGATGCAAAAACTACGCCCAAACATGCTCGCTCTATTGGACTGGAGTTTATTTCATAGCCAACAAGAGTTCAATTGATATAATAAATTACTCTTTCTTTCCCCTCATAATCTTCTTGGGCTAAAAGGGCACCAAGAGATGCTTGAGTAGCTGATATATAGAGTAAGAGGGGTTTTCCTTCAATAGGAGGCATAAGAACAAGTTGCAAGAGATGTGAGAAAGAATGACACCTATCAGCTAAGTGTGAAATAAATCTTCAGATGGATTGCAATTTTCTTTGTAAAGAGCGCAACTGATTGATATTTTTGGGAGGCGGGATCTCCATAATAGCTTTCACTTTCTCAACATCTACCTCTATTCCATTTGTTGACACAATGTATCCTAGGAGTTTACCAGATGTCACTCCAAAAACACACTTCTTAGGATTCAAGCGTACATTAAAATTCTCCATCTGATTAAAAATCTTTATGCAGAATGCTAAGATGCTCCTCTCTGGTATATGATTTTCTTAGAATATCATCAACATAATCTTCCATAAAGTGTGCATCATATCATGAAAGATTGTTGGTATTGCTCTCTAGTATGTAGCTCCTGCATTTTTCAGTCCAAATGGCATGACATTCCAATAGTATGTCCCCTAGGGACAGGTAAATGTTGTTTTATCTGGGTCTTCTGGGGCTATCCATATCTAATTATAACCAGAAAAGCCATCCATGAAAGATAACATAGTGTGTCCTACAGTTAAGTCCACAATGATATCTATATTGGGCAAAGGAAAGTCATCTCTTGGACATGCTTTGTTCAAGTCTTGAAAATATGTGCAGACTCTTATTCTCTTATCTGACTTTGAAATAGGTACTATATTTGAAATCCATTCAGCATAATCAATACATCTAATAAATCCTACATCTAGCAACTTTTTCAACTCAACTTTGACCAATAGAGCTTATATGTGGATGCATTTTTCTTAGATTTTGTTTTACAGGTTTAACCCCGGGAGCTATGGATAAGTGATGCACGATTAAATCAATATCTAAGCTAGGAATATCCGCATATTACCCAACAAAATTGATTTGATTTTCTTTGAAAAACTTGATAAAATTTTCTCTCTTCTGGTGATAATGATGTTGTCAAATGAAGAATCTGAGGATTATACATTGTTCCAATGTTGATACGTATTGCTGGTTCTATGATGATTGAAGATCTTTCTTGGTATTTTGGTTGGGGAAGAATGCCAAGCCTTCCATCCTTTGGCACCTCAGAGAGGTTTTCACCATCGAATACGTCTTTTCTTTTTACTTTTTCAAGATCTAATACTGCTGCATTATGGTTTTCACCATCAAATCTATTATTCATTTTTGCATTTTTATGACTAAAAGGCTTGGCATTTTCTCTAGATGTGGTTGGAGTATTGAGATTCTTAGTAGAATCTATATCACTAACTCCTACATATAAAATACCTGTGGGATTCGAGAAGTTTATGATAGCATGGTCATTAGGAAAGGTTTGGAGTTTAGGTGGCCCCCAATCTATAAGTTCAGGATGCACAAGAGGAAGGTCATCAGGCTCATTGGTATCAAAATAAATGATAGTAAGAATGTAAAATTTTGAGAGGTCAACAATTATATCTTCGAGTTTAAGATCAATAACCACCTAAAGGTTGTCTGGTTCATTCGATATCCAACCCTCCTTGCGAGAGTCATTCGTAGCATTTTGTGGTTCTTTCTCTAATGGTCTATAACTTGAACTAAGTCCCTTGTTATCTAGTCTATTGTATGAGTGAATTACATCTATTTTATTATCTTCAGAAGATACCTCTGAAAGCCCTTCCCATTCATGAGAATCTGTTTCACTATTTTCTTGTAATTCTTAAATCTTCTCATACAAATTACGTGTAGCTTCCTCAACATCTTCATTATATCCCAATCCTTTTGTTTCATTAGGGGCTTGCAAAGTAGGTTGTATAGGTTCCACAATTCCTTCCTTTCTTAATCCAATGAGACCATGGCCATCGTATCCCATCTTTTGCATTATAGTGAGCCCTTTTCCATATTGTTCAAGAGGTAATTGAATGTCTAGTTTTGATGTATCTACCTTGTCTTCTTCTTCTTTATATAACCATTCCTTGATATCTTTTTCACCAGTCTCCTCTAATAATGTCCCCCATCTAATAAAAGTGTCTCTTAGTTGTCTCCTAGAATAAAAAGATGTTTTTCTACCTAATATTGGCTTTCCATAAGATTTAGGTGAAGGTAGGAGTTATGAAACGCAAAAGGTTTTCTCAATAGAATATTCTCCCATACCTTGATCTTTTATCTTAAGCTTTGCTTCAGCTATTTTAGATGTGGATTCAGCTGCTTTAGATGTTGAAGGTGCTGAAGTTGGATCAACTTGGGAGATAGGAGGTGAAATTGGGTGATTGTTCGAGACATTTACTTTAGGCTTTGGCTTGACGGTATTGCAATATTGGAAAGGGTTGGGATCTCCTTGAATTTTAATCTCTTGACCATTATAAGGAAATTTGAGGCATTGATGATATGTAGAAGGGACTTCTTGCATTGCATTCATCCAAGGAGTATGTTATATGCTAGATCAAGATCAAGTACTTGGCAAACCACATCTTTTTCCACTAGTCCAACTCTAATGGGAAAGACAATAGATCCTTTCAATTCTCTCTCTTCCTCATCATAGGCTTTGATTGTGATCTTTTTTTTTTTGATCCACAACATTCTTTGAAACCCCCAATGCAAAGACTAATTTAAAAGTACATATATTAAAACCAGCCCCTCCATCTATTAGGACATACTTTATTTGATGCTTATGTACAAGGACTTCTATATGAAGAGGGGCATTATCAGGTTGGGTTATAGAAAGATCATCTTTCTAAGTGAAAGACAAGTAATCAGGCATGGTTAAGTGTCCTACCATGGCTTGAAACTGTGCAGGATCAAGATCGCGGGATACATTGGTTTCGTGTTAGAGATTTCTCCAAAATTTCTTTATGGGTAGGTGACAAATGTAAAAGCTCTAGGATAGATATATGAGCGGGTGTTTTCTTAAGTTGACAAAGGAAATTGTATTGATTAGTCATAGAGGATGGCTTAAGTGGCGCACCTTGAAGAGTGACTTTTCCACATTGTGTTGTAACATTGCAACCGGATTTATTATTGATAGTAATCACATTCACATGAGAATCACATTCAGAGAAATGATTTATAACATATTCATAATACTCATTTTTATAGTTCACTTTCTCGTTTCCTGATTTAGAGGGAGTTCCTTTCTCATAATTCGGAAGAGGATCCTTAAATGCCACATGTTCATCATTGGATTAATGACCATCTATAGATATATCCCCTTTATCAATCAAATCTTGTATGGTATGTTTCAATCTCTAAAAATCATTGGTCTTATGCCCTTTACTTCTATGAAAGTCACAATAGTTTTGATCATTCCACCATGTAGGTTTAATCTTTCACTCATAATCTTTTTCTTTGGGTAAGTCGATGAGATTGTTAGAGATAAGTTTCTTCGAAGTAGTTTCGAAAGGTTCACCTAGTGGAGTGAATTTCCTTCGAGGAGGTTAAGAAGTTTTGGGCTTGGATATATTATTGTTATTTTAATTGTCTTTATTATTTTGAGGTCTTGATAGGTTTAAGATGGGTTGTTTGGTTTTAAGGTTTTGTGCATCTACTACCCCATCATTAACAATATTTTGTTCTTGGTCCAAGATCGTGATTTATCATTGTTACTACTTGAACCAGTGTTATCCTTGTAAACCTTAATCACTCCTTTCTCTATTAATGATTTCTCAATGGTAAGTTCGTTATCTATCATCTTTGTGAAAGTAGGATGACATTGGAGTTGCAGTTGATAACTTAATTCAGAATTCAAGTTATGAATGAATATTTCAATCTTTTGGTCTTCAGGTATCACAAGTTGACATTTACTTGCAAGATGCCTCTACCTTTTTATAAAACTTGTGAAAGATTCTCCATTACATTGTTTGTTGTTACAAAGGTCTAGCATAGAAACCTCATGTTCAATGTTGTATGAGAAGTGTGTAAATAATTTGTCAACCAATTTCTCAAATGATTTAATCCTAGGTGGTAAATTATAAAACCATTCGATGGCTTGTCCACCTAAACTTTTAGGGAATAATCAGATTAAGTAGGTATCATTGTGAGCAACTTCCATGCATGTTGCACAAAATTCTTTGATGTGGTCACGTGGATCACCTTTTCCCTTATACTTATCAAACTTGGGAATTTCAAAATTCAGAGGAAATGGTAGCATAACCAAGTTTTGTCAAATTTATAAGGAGATATGTCCTCAAGTGAATATTGTTTAGTAGATGATCCTAATTTTATTTTGGTCACTTGAGTTTGTAAATCTTGTATTTGTTAAACAAGAGTTCTCAAAGGATTCACAAAATTACTTTTATCCTTTTTGTTTTTATGTGATTCAAATTGATTGGTTCCATCATTTGTGTTGGTATATTGGTGTCATCATTTTTCCCGCTATTTGCCTTAAGTGTAGATACATCAAAATCAAATGAAAGTTTTAAATCCTGATGTGCAAGGTGAAGAAAATATTTCTCTTTTTCCTTCTCCATAACCTTTTCCATGAGTGTTATAAATTTAGGATCTTGTGATGCGCCAAGGACTTTTTGTTCATCCACATCACTGTCGCTATCATTGTCAAATAATGGATTTGAGTTTTGTCCAAAGAGATTAGTAGGATCATACGTATTCTTGTTTCTACCATAGTATGACATTGTGGCTTTACTTTCTCTTTGACTTCTTGTTTCAACCATACGAGAACACTCTCGCCCTATGTTAAGTTAGGAATTATATACTTGTCTGATGTTTAGACCAATAAAAGATTTTTCTTATCAAGATTAATAGTGTCCAATATTGATCTTAATTTGTCAAATTTGGAAATCTTGGACTATTGAGGAATAGTTATATCAAAGTGAGTCAAGATTAGGAGATGATAGATCCCTAGATAATAATAACTCACTTCCCCAAGATTTGATTATAGTTCTTGACTTGAAAGGATGATATGATCCTAATTGTAGAACTAAATCAACCAATGTCTAATATAAATCTTTAAAGACACTTAAAGTATATCTTGATTTGTGTTTGTAAGGTGGTCTAATATGATCAATGTTTAAAAATCCTCTTAGTTTGGCAAGAAATTTGTTCTGTAATGATCAATATGTATTCTCCTCAAAAATGGGTATCGAGATCAATTTCAAATTTTTACTCAGAGTGTGGGAAACGGCTACTATCGTGAAAGTGTTAAAACAAATGTGTTATAGGTTTTTGCAAATGTGCTATTATATCCAATGGAAGCACAATGTAGTTTCTTAAAAGAGCCACTCTATTGCTTAAATGTGCTAATGTTTTCTGCAGGCGCTAAAATATTGGGTGAAAACGCTATAGTTTAAGACAAAAGCACTAAACTATTTTATAAATGTGCTATTATGTTTCACAAAGGTGCTAAACTGGATTGCAAATGCATTAATCTGTGTTGTAAAAGTGCAACTCTGTGGATTCTACAAAAAAATGAAAATTTTATTTGTTGTCATCCAATGTTGTTTGGGATGATTTTGATCTGTTTTGATTGAAAACACACAAAACACATAGCAGACACAATGTTTGAAGGTGAAAAATTAGAAGACAAGCACAAAATCCTAGTGGTTGGCCAAGACAATACCTATTGAATCCCATGCATAAATTAATTGAGCCACGCCTATTTATACCAGATAACCTAGGAACTTGGTAGCACTGGCTCCCCCTTACAGTGCACTCACTTCTCAGGCATACCAATTTCCGGATTCCTTAGGCCATCACTTCCCAAGGAACTTCTATCTCTACTATAAACCATTAAAATGTGGGCTAATTCAAAGGTTCGACCTCTTGTATTAACAGATAGAAGGTTTTTGGCTTCTACTCACAAAGGTTTCTAGTCCATGCATCCATTTGGATGGTCATAATCAATAGCGTTTTCCACTCTATTAAAGGAGGCCTCCTAGTCTACAGAGGTTACACTCTACAAATTTTTACATGTCACACAGACACTAAGGAAGACATGACATCATTATGACAACATGTAATACTCGTCACTTATGAGTATCCTCATAAGTACATTTGATTATAGTATCTTGGAAGGTTTTGGCTTAAGTCTGTTGCCACTTGGGTCGTTCCCTCTCACTTGGCCTTATGGGCTACTCGAGAGGCAGGCCCTCTAATGGGTTACACAACCTACTAAATGAGTTTGGTTTTCTGATCACCCAATTAAGGGGAGAGCATAATCACTTATCACTTTTACAAATACAGCTAGCAGTGATTGATTAACCTCCTAAATTATTCTAAGTGCAACTAATTTAAGAAAACAAGAGATGCAATTTTTTTTCTTTGTTTTTTTCTTTTTTGTATGGTGTAAATCAATTGCCTAATTAAACTATGTGAAACAAAATGCCTAAATTACAATCCCCTACTTAATCTAGATTCCTAAATGCATGAAAACACCTGCAAAACCATGAGTTGTAGTTTCCCATTTTTAATCTTGGACAGTTGAAGTACCTGTCAGAAATTTGTTAGTTGAAAACTTTGTGAATGTGCAAATGCACTAAAGAAGCATATGTGCTAAAATATTGTGCAAAGGAACTACTATATTCAACAAATGCGCTATTATATTCAATAAATGCGCTACAGGAACAGACAAAAGTGCTAAACTATCACTAAAGCACTACAATGATATGCAAAAGTACTAAAATTGACAACAAAAACACTGCTACAATTGGTAAAACCACTAAAACAATGAATGCATATGCTAAAACTTTGAAAAAAATGCCAATTTGCTAGAAAAAAGCACAACTTTGAAACTAAACTTGCATGCATGAACAAGAAAAATTAAAAAAAGTGAGGCAAGGGCCCCACGGTGGGCGCCAAAATGTGTAACCTAGAAAATAAAATAGAAACCTAAAAGCTCCTAGATTACCAATGATTTGATTTGCTCTCAGACTGCATTGGCAATGATCTTCAAGATGACAAAGATGAACATACAATAATCTTTTTATACTAAAATGCAAACTAAATATGCAAAATGATATTACAAAGTTGTATGATATCTAAGCTAAGCCAAAGGCACACTATGAAAATACTCAAAATGCTCTAAAACAACTGGAGTGCAAGATTACGATTAGTCTCAAATCACTGAAAAATGCACCTTTTATAGAATTTGCATGAGCAAAATCCTATGTATCAAAGATCAGCGGTTGAGAGTGAATATTGATAAGTTGATGGCTATGATTTGATTGGTTAGGATGTGAGAGAAGAAGGTGGAATATGTTCCTCCTACACATGCAGGATAGAGGAAAAGGTGGAAGAAAGATCCAAGTGGCAACTTGCTAGAGTTAACCACAGTTGAGAATTCCAATAATATATGATAGTTGGAGACATCCTAGGAAATGCAGGACAAGTGGAGTTTGACCAAGATGAGGTGGACACAACCTCCTCCAAAGATATAGGAGTAGTGGAAGGAATATAGGAAGTGGGAGTTAGAGATAATGTAGCTATTAAAAATTAGGAAAAATTAATATTTAGCCACATGAAGAATGAGTTGGGATGACAAGATGATGTGGAAATTGAATGAGATGGAAAAGCTGAATAATTAAATAAATTTGAATTATTTAATCAAGAAGACCTTAGGAAGATAATTGATTAAATAATAAGTATGTAATAAATTAATTGAAAATAGAAAAATAGAATAAATGAATTAAAATAAATAAACTTTTCAATTTATTTATTTAATAAAAAAGTAATCATTAAATAAATAATAAATATTAATTTAATAAATCATAGCCATTTTTTAGGTGTTACAACATCCATAAAAGCAAGATGAATGATGGTTTTTTAGTGAAGTATAATTGTTGCTAGTGTGGTAGATATGTGTAGAGAATATGGAAGCATAGACACGGCATGTGAATGAAAATAATGTTTCGAATGAATGTGGTCTCATGGCTTCCGGGAATGAAATGAAATGAATGCAGAATGTGCACATGATGGATTTTACAAGGTTGCTCTCAAATTATTTGAATTAATGAAACCTTCAAACAAATGTAGTTTGCATCATCTCAGCTTGGTCAGAAGGGAAAGCACAAAATTGACTCATTGGAACGGCTTCTCAGATTGACAGTCGAATGTGAAGATTAAAATAGTGTACAGAAATACACAATGAGAGCTTTTGGAATAAGGCATGAAACACCCATCAAAAGTTTGGTTGAAGCCAAATAACTGCATGATGGGTACCATTATCAAAGTTGTTGGTTATAAAAGAAAGATTTAGATAATTAAAATAATGTGATATATTTCAAACTATGGAGATTTAACCCAATGTAAGGATTTTTTAAATATTAATTGGCTCATATACCAAAGAATGATGGACTACTATTATGAAGTTATATATAATGAGATCTTTCTTCATGGACAACTAAAACATATAATGTAGCTATTGATGCATGTAAAGTTAAGATTGGTAAATATTTCAATCGTGAAATACAAGTACAAATGTTTTATTTTCATGAACAAATGAAGAATATTTCATTGATGATAAGGGAAAATGGAAGTGCATACTAGTTTTCACCTTGAGGTAAACATATTCTTTTTTTAGAAAGGATTGTCAAGCCAAGAAAATGAAGGAACATAGTATGAAGGAATATGAGAAATTTTGTGAGGCAAGAAAGTAAAATAATTTCTAGAGGGTTATTATTGTTACTAGAAAAGATGAAACCGTGACATCAAAGAAATTGTTTTCACCTATAAGTGAAAAAGCTTTCACTAAAGTATTAATCCAATATGGAGAATTTATCAATAATGATGGAAAATGTGAAGGAAAAAATTATTTAAGAGAACCAAAATATACATAACAAAGATGAAAAGTATTTATACTAGTGGAGATGATAATTATTTCAATATTAGTGAAATAATTATGTTCTCAATAGCACCTTAATGCTTTGTGTATTTCGTTTGGTTGGTCTCTTCAAGGAAGGGTTAAATTATGTCAGACACGTATAGTGATTTGGAGGAATAAGTTGGATAAGTAATAAGGGTTTTGTGATTGGCATACTTGCACATTTATGAAAAGCATAAACAAGAATAGTGTTGAGCAATTTGAATTTTTAGCAATTGGATAAAGAAAATATCATCATGACTCTGAGGCCCAGGATAAAGAACTAATCAATATTTCATTACAAATAAAATTAATTTGATGTTTTAGTGTCAAAAATTGCATACCCCTTTGTAATTTGACCTACATCTTTTGTAAACACTTTGGTGTCCATTTCCCTAGCACCTGAGTAGGCTCATTTAAGCCCTTGCATTAGCCTTTTCCCTCTCAAGATGCTCAAGGCACCCTTTCAGTAGCTATCCTTCTGCTTTTGTTTCTTGTTAGCCGTGTGTTTCTCTTGTCACTTGTCATTTCTAAGTGTGATTTGTCTGGATACCAGCACGATGCATAGATGTCTACATGTCACGCATTTGTCCCATGACATCTTAACATTCAAATGTCGGTTACTTACATTTTGACACTTGTCACCTATCTTGGTTGGTGGAAATGACTCTTAAATCTTTTGAAAAAATGCACGACCCTCTCTTTCCCTCCTCTTCTCTCATTTTAAATCCATCTTTTCTCTTCTTTCACTCTCTCTAGTCCCTCTATACAATCTCTCTAGTACTTTGGGCTCTCATAACTCTCTCTTTCTTTCTCTCGCTTGCTAAAATAGTCTCTAGTTTGCTACATGACTCTTAATCTCTCAAAATAATCTTTTGCAACTCTATTGGATTTCTCAAACCTCTTTGGTAATATCTTTCTATCTATCTATTTATCCTATCTTTGAGCATCTTGGGGTTCATCACATCCCTTATCCATCAAATCTTTATCATTTATTATTTATCTTATCTTGCATTTATTTTATTTATATATCTATCTATCTGGCTATCTGTGGAGGTGGAAACACCAAAATAGGGATTTGACTGAGGCAAGTCCCCAAGCAGCCCCAAACATTTTTTTCTTTATGGATTGTGTGCAGGTTGCATTAGAGAAGATATATCTTGTTGGAGGCTTCAATCATGGATTGGTTGTAAGCTTCCTTTAACTTCCCTTTACCTTCTTTTAACTGTTAACATTCTATCCCTTTTTATTTTACTTATCACAATATTGTTAATTTAATTATATTATTGCATTTGCGTCCATTGTATGATATCTGCACTGTCTATATAGGATGATAGTGTGTCGCGCTAGTGTTCCATCTCTACGCATTCATCCTGAAGACAAAGGCTTCATAGAGCCATCGAGAGGTCTTCTATGTGGCATAATTGTCTAGTTCTGTTATTTGTATCCCCTGGATCACCTATAGCACCAGTTTAAGTGAGGTAGAGGTAGATAGTTTATTCTCTGAGATTCATCATCTTAGAGGTAACAAATTTCCACCTCTACATTTTGGTGAAACCGACATGAAAATTTCTTCTATATTATTTTCAAATCATTTTTTATCATTTCTTCAAGCATTTAGCATCCCCCCTAAAAAAAATTTTAAAAATGATAGGCTTAGATTTAATTATCTATTTCAGACGTTAATGTCATTTTGAAGTAAATGATGATTGATTGAAGATTTCATAAGGAGATATAATTTGCTCAAGTATCAAAGGTACACCCGCCTTGGTTTAGCAGAGCCAGAAGAGAAGGGAATTGCAATCATATAGGTTCATTTTGTTTGTTGACCAAAATCATTGTTGAACCTAAGCATAAGGCCTACCATACCTTTAGGGTTTAGCAATCTACAATTTTGGGAACCAACACCTTGAATTTAACAGTTTTTTTTATGCAAGGTTTTGTAGAAAATTTTCATAGGTATCGCATTGACATATCCCCTACAAAATGATGTCTCTGCCTATTTTTTGACGTCTCCATGGGTCTGAATCAACGTCTCCACATTTTAGTGTTTTTGTAGGAACTGTACATCAACATCTCCACCTACATATCGAGATCTACGCCTCTTCTTCAATGTCTCTGCAGGATTTGATCGATGTCTCTGCTTAATTAGTTTTTCTTCCAGCATTTTTTTTAGCAAAAAATCATCAAAAGAACTAAAAAAATAATCAAAAATTGATTAAAAATCACAAAAATATCTTTTTAAGTAATTATTATTTCTCTAACATTGTTGTTTTCTGGTTTGTAAGCCAATTTTTGTTCATTTCAGGATTTTCTAGCTAACTATTTTCTACAGTCTATGCATCAACATCCACGTAGATGTTATGAGCTCTATGCTAGTAAATCGACATATCAGCCTAACATATTTCCCGCCTTCTTTCTATTTTTCAAATTTTGAATTTACGAACTGACCATTTTCTGTGCAGGACCTCAATCAATGCCTATGCATATGAATCGACATTTCCACTTGCACTTCAGCCTCTTTGTTGTAAGTGCTTATCTTCAAATTTTTACTAAATTATTTTGTCCTTGCAACTTTTCCACATGACCAAGACCAAAAATTAAGACTACTAACTGGTGTTGCAGGATGTTTGTCGAAGGAAATACTTTTCACTAGTTTAGATGTCTTCTTTGTCTTAGATTAAAAAGTATTTGATTTTGAGCTTAGAAATAATAAGTTTTTTCCATGTCTTATGCGCGTACACATGTGTAGGGTGTGTTATAATTCGGAAGGACAAATCCCCAAAATCCCAATTATCTTCTGCAAGAATACCTATCACACATACAAAGAAAATTGAATAGCAAAATAATTGAAGACAATAACAATAATTGATTGATTGAATTTCTTGAGCTACAATGAAGGATATGACATCCTTATAAACAAATCTAACTTTAAAGATAGAAACCCTAAATGGTGGAGTTTACAAGATAGACTGAGAGTTGAAACAGAATGCATGAATTAGTCATATATGCACAAATAGCATAATAGACTAATTAAATGCATGAAACTCTCAAAATCTAAACATAGTTTGTGTTTCCTAGTTTGCATTATGCATGGAGATAAATATTAATTAATTATCCCTAATTAATTAATTAACTAAATAATAAATACCAATAATTAATTACTAATTAAGGCACTGATGTTTTAGTGAATTAATGCAATTAAGTGAATAATTAATGTATGAATTATCTACTCCAACACCCCCCCTGAATGCACAATTGAGGAGAGATGCAAAAAAAATATAGGAAGAAAGCATACAAAGATGAATGCAAGATGGGCCCCAACATAAATCCTAATGAGTTACTCATGAACAAACATGTAAGTTTCTAAGAAACTGAGCAAAGGAGAAAACCCAGTGGGAACAAAAATCCTCTCCAAAAGATAAACAAAAAAGAAAGTACAAAACTAATGTCTCAAGAGACTCTCTCAAGAACATATGTACAACGAACCCAACCAACCCCCCCATGAGAGAGGATTGAGGCTCCAAAGCCCCCTAGAATGATAGAACCCATGTGTCGATGATCAAACTGATGTGGCTCCAATATGGAGGAAACAAATTCAACAGACAAAAAATTGTTTGTAAGGCAAAAATGGAAGGCCAAGATATTGATCAAAGGAGAATGAATGATGATCTTGTAAAGTAAGCTTCAAGGATGGTGGGATAAAAAATGTGCTAAATCTACCACCTGAGAAGGAATAAACATCCTCTGATATATCCTCAACAACAACAATAGTGGGCTCAATGTATGGATCTATAATGTCAGGTAGTGCTGGAGAGGAATCTTGTTGAATAGATGCAAAATTAACAGGAGGTGGAGGTATAGAAGTCACAACATTGATCTCAGGAACAACACATAAGTTCAAGTGACCTGATTTAACCTCAACATGATCTCTTGAAAAAAGAGAGTGGTTCCCGAACAATGGAGAAGATGGACCAAAATGAGAAAAGGAGTACAACCCGGAAGAATGATCAATTGTCCCTATGGTAACAATGTCTCCAGTCTCATTGTCTCTGATATGCACTGAATCTCATGTGAAATCAACTATCTTCCCTATCCCACTGTGAGCAATCTGATAAATAGAGAGAAGGTTAGTAGACAAAGATGGTACAAAAAGTAAATCACTAAAAGTGCCATCATCAATATCGATATAACCCTTCCCACATACTGTCATAACAATGGTGTTGCCCATCAAGATGTGTGGCGTAGGAGAAGCTTGAAAAGATGAGAAAATATCTTGAGAAGATGTCATATGTTGTGAAGCTCCTGAATCCAGTAGCCATCGAGAAGAGGGTGGACTAGTGGTTGCACATAATGCATGACCCTTTCCATTGGGCTATCCATCTATCTAGAATGAAGGAGAAGAAGAAGACCTGCCAGAAGAAGAAAAAGGAATATTGCTCTTTGCAAGAAGATTTCTCAAATCTGAAATTTGTTTCTCATATCCATGATAAACTTATAAGGCACTGAGAGGGGGGTGAATCAGTGCAAACAAAAACAATATGAATATGATCACCAATAAACAACTTAAAACCTAACAACAATAAGAGGAATATCACCACATAAGCTAATGCCCAATAAAACAAATTCCACATAACACAAGAGATTTATATGTGGAATTACAAAAGGGAAAAACCGTAGTGGGAGTTAAACATACCCACAAGATTCACTATCTACAGAATAGAAATCTTGACCGGTTAAGATCTTACAAATATGCCCTGTTAGGAGCAGACCCAGTTAGGAGTCACCCGATTAAGGGATTTAAATTATGAGCCCTGTTAGGAGCTTTGACCTGTTAGGATCAACCTCACAAGAGGATTTAAAACTCTAATATAGAGATACCCTGTTAGGGGATTTACAAGTTAAGGCCTATCAGGACCTACCTGGTTAAGGGATTTTGCTGTTGTAATTGTTAGGATAACAACAGTTCAAATGATCTTCATATAACACTTCTATGTCTGATAAGATCCACTTTAGATCCTCAAATTTCAATATAACATCAATACAAAGCTTCACTAATCACCGCACAATCATCTTCTCAATATTTTCCTTTGATATCATCAACATATGCATGTTTATCTCATAACTCATCACACTTTTTATAGACATCAACTAAGTCGGCTAACAACCTTTGGAACAATTTCCTAGGTTCAATGAATCTAGACATTCTAACATTGCACATCGAACTTATGTTGGCCAGCGACATAACAAACTAACAATAAAACAAAATATCTGTCGGTTTACCAATTCAAGTGATTTAATCACTACCGATTAAGTGTTCATCAGAATGCCTGCTCTATACATCAAATCTTGCTTGTTCGACTGAATCTGCCAATGCAGTCATGAATATAGCTACAAATACGTGTCTCCATAATTACATTAAAACTGCATCATTCAACTCTTCATAAATTGCCTGTATTGGTTGCATGAATGCAACTTTGTTCATATTTACCGGTTGAGGACCTATTTGTCGGTTCACTAGTAAAATGTCATTTGTACTGGTTAAAACTTACCAGTTGGCTTCCAAGACTTAGATGACTACAAAAACATTGTTGCCATCAATGACAACATAAGACTTAGTCATCAAACATAAATCTCAATCTCTTCATCACATTCACCAATCAATCATTTGTCGATTGCATATTACCAAGAGTCTTTACCGGTTCAGTCAAATGCCAACATTCTCCCCCTTTGGCATTAATGGCAACACATAGGAAAAATTTTGTCAACTAAGTGTGCAATACAAAAATTAACTTTATGACATACTCCTCCTTAGAAATTGTATGCTATTACAAAAATTTAAACCATTACAAGACTCATACTACTACTCCCCATTTACTTACAACAAAATTTTGACTAACTCTTCAACTATTACTCCTCGTTTGACAACAATGCTAAACAAAGAAGTAAATACATGAAAGGTAAATACATTTACATCAAAACTACATCAAAATTGTATAGAATATTTATAGATGTAGGAGTTCAAAAAAAATTTACAATGCAATTTTAGAAAAAGAATCACTGAAATGTGATTTCAAATGCATCAGATCGTTATGCCAGGTTTCCAAAATAGTGTCGATTATCTCCACATGTGTCCTCATTTGCCCAGCAAACTCCTCCATGGCATCTATGGTACTCATCTCTAGTGTTGCAAGGATATCTTTAGACTCTTTATAAGCTCTCTGCAAGATTTCCACCTTCAGTATTAGTTGTGTCTGTAATTCCTACAGTGATCTCATCCTCTTAACCTATTCATTTTCATAATCTTTCAAGTTATGCTGAAGTTCAACAACCGATTTTCAAAATTTGATAGCAGAGTCATTAAGGGGCTTGAATGACTCACTAAGAACTTCAAGTTCTTGCTCAGCTTCCTCCTTGTTCAACTTAGTACAAAACAATGAAAATTTTGAAACAGTTGAGAGGATTTTACCTTCATTTTTAAGTCCTTCTTTCAAATAGTCTTTATTGACAGTAAGAGAAACTTTCCCTTTATCAATTTCAGTCACCAATTGCTCAGTTATTTTCTTCTTGTAATCCTTCTCAACACTAATATAAGTTGCATCCTCAAAATATTTTATTTGTTCTTCGGTATTAGAAACAAGTTGACCAAGCATGTCAATAGGAGTAACAAAATTATCAATATCAGTCTCCGGTAGGAGACTAGACAAAATTTCAATAGCATTTCTTATTGTCTCTGCCTCCTTCTATTGTTCTTTCATCCTCTTCTTCTTGGCTTGGGATTGTATGGTAGTTTCAATCTCCATCAACTCAATTGAGCTCAAATTGTCCATGTCTAGTGGCCCTTTTATGCTTATAGCATCATCATCTTCATCATCAATAATTTTCTTTTTTAGAATCAAGTGACAAAGGTGTCACTTTAGGTTCAGTCTTCTCTAAATTATTCTCCTATGTTTCCTCTTTGTCTTCAGTTTTGTCCTCTTCCTTTTCCTTTTCTTTTTATTATGTCTTCTTTTCCTCTTTCTTTTCACTTTCCTTATCCTTTTCAGTTTCCTTTACTGGTGGGGGTTGTGTATCAACAATTTGAGTAACTACCAGTGGCACCTCATCTTCCTTTTCTTCCTATCCTTGTTCCTGTTCATAATGCTCAGACATTTGAACATCAACATCCTATACATTTACATTGTCAGTAGCATCAGCATCATCAATATTATCGATATCATCATCATCAGGGATATTCACAGGTTCAGTTTTTGTGTTCACCGGTTGATCATTCAACATAGTTTAATCAGGCTTAAAATTAATTATTTTAACACCTTTTGGAATATCTTCAACCTAAAACCTCTGTTTCATCTTCCTTAACTTCTTCCTCTTCATCTAGAATCAGACTCATTACCTTCTTCAAAATTTGTTCAGTCTCCTCATGGACTGATTGGTTCTCTCCAATTAACACTCTTGTCAACCTTTTCTTTGACCTAAAAGATGTCTTTACCTTAGCAAAAATTTCATCTAGTTCTTCCTCAGTAGCTTCAGGTTGCAAGTTTTTTAGAAAATATTCAATGTATTCTCTATCTTGTTTCATGGTTGCCTATCATCTAGCATCAATTATATTATACAATGAATTTGGAATCTGCCCTTGCAATTCAATTAGGGCCTTGTTGTATTTATTCATCATGTAAACTACTGAATCCTTTATCTATCTTTGTTCATCCTCACTGAACTTTTCATACAGTCTCTTCACACCAGTCAATACATCATACTCTTTAATTTATATTATTAAATTTTCAAGAGGTGTGAGCTTGGTTACTGGTTTTGAAGATTTCACAGTTGAAGTACAACCACTCTTAGACCTTTTGTTTCTAGCCCTTAGAGCTTTCTTTTCTCCTTCAAACTCAATCTCTTCTTCATCAGCATCTATCGGTTTCTGTGCTTGTTGCTTTTTCCTTTTACCAATATTAACCGGTGCAGTAGGTGGTTCAACAATCTTTCCTTTTCTACGGATCTGAATCTTTGATGGTTTCTCCTTCTTTGTTGCTAATAGTTTCTCCTTCTTAACAACTGTTGGTTTTTCTTTCTCTGTAGCTTTCTCCTTTCTAGCTCTTTTATTTACACCGGTGGGGGTACCAATTAGTGCATTGATGTTCTGGTCTATTGAGCAGCATGTTTTTCTCTTGCTTCAGCAATGGCTTCCTTTGTGAATCATGTTTTCTCTACAAATTCTTCAACTTCCTTTCTAACTTTCTATGCAATTACTGGTCTGTTAAGTACTGAATGCACTTGAAGGGATTTCTCCTTGTAAGTGCAAAAATGTTCTGTTGTTGTATCTATTGGTTGAGAAAGCAAA